>NC_135773.1:21062571-21098893 GCF_028453695.1 Augochlora pura
AAATATGAACATCGGTTGCCAAAGTGGCACGACCTGCAATTAGAACAGTACAAATTGCTCGAACACAGTTTCTACGGGCGACTATAGCTCCTCCGGTTGTCGCATCGAGTTTTAGAAATGAAACGGGGACTGCAACAAGGTCACCAAACGATAATGAGGCGAAGATAACACCGTCGAACCGCGGTGCCTGTTGTCTCTAATCTATATGTGTCAGCATATGCACGGGACGCCTAATTAAATGCAGAAAATCCGCGGCTGTCGAGTCGTTAACGGATTACGGATGGGGACACACGCGCGCGCGCGCGTGTGTGTGTAAGCTTTCTATCCGAGGCGGTCGAAACCGCGAAGGGTTAATTCTCCCGCGGGTCCGTGCTTTCTAAGAGAAAGGTGTTAAACTGCGGACATTTATATTCCCTGCTCGACGCGTCTCCCTCCCTCTCTCCCTCAACCCGCGCGAAAATGCAACAATAAGGGGGATCCCTCGGGGATCGTAAATTTTCGCAACGTGGAAAGCGGCCGGCGACGAACGGAATTCCTCGAGAGCCGCCTGGCTGAAATTTTTACGGATCATCGGCGCGCAATAAAATGGGCGTGCTACCAGAGACTGTGTTGTAAATCGGTGCCGGTTACGATCGCCTCGTCCCGATTTTCTCCGTCGACGTTTTCACGAGTGCGGCAATTCGACGCGTGGCTCATTGTCAATGTTAACCCTTTGCACTCGACCGACGACTCGGCGGCGCCATTTAAAATTGTTTCAGCGCGTTACAAAATTATTTTCATCGATATCGTCGAAGCTTAGCTCGAATGATTTGTTGAAAGTGTAATTGTTATATGGGTCACGAGACTCAATGTCATAGAGTGAGATAAAGTGCTTATGCATGAATTAAATATTGTTACATAAAATGGAGATATTAGAAGCCAGAAAAATTATTTCAAATTACCAGCTGAATCGGCTTCGTGTGCAAAGGGTTAACAGACAATGAGTACACAATCTGCTCCGGCGGACGAAAGTTGTCCGGGAACCGTGGAAAACTTTGATAAATCGCTACGTCACCGATCCTTATCTCGCACGAAAGATACGCGTGGTCGAATTTGTTCCAATGACACGAAAGAGAAATGTATTTAAACTTAAAAAACGTAGCTCGTTGCAGAACAGCTTACCGCACCATGTTCTTTTTACGTGTTTCGTTCGAATGATTAGTTTCTATTGATTTTCAGAACACGTAGAATAAAGTTAGAAGATGGACGAAGTAGTCAGAGCGAAGAATATACTATAGTAAATGCAGTGGTTATGTATTATTCAATATTGAGAATATAATTTAATGGTATCACTATGTTTCTGTTCTCAGAATTATAATTGTGAATTATGAAATTATTTTTAATTTTAAAATTATTTTTAATTTTTTTACATTATAAAATTCTGAATTATAATTGTTACAATTGTAGTTTGCCAGGAAGAATTTTGACTGTTGTATAACAGAACGGTCTGCGTTATCTTTCTGTTTTCATGTGGATCGAGGAAGTATCAGTGCGCTGATATTTTTCGCGATAAGAAAAATATAAACATAAAGCATTCTTTTCTTACTAAATACATAAATTATTATACGTAGACTGGACTGGATAGATTATTATAGACAGGACTACTAACCCTTTGCACTGGGAACCGTTTTAAGCTTAGATCCAAAATTGCTATTTCGACCAGCTATAGTATAGTACTTAGTATAATTTATGCATGTGAAATTGAGTCTTGTAACTCGTAAAACAGTTACGATTTTAACAGAAGGGATCTTTAATAAAGTCAATATTATTTTGTTAATTATATAACAATTTTGATTGGCGCTTCAGAGGCGCCACTCGAGTGCAAAGGGTTAAAAGATGAAAAAAAAACGGCTTCGAGTGCAAAGGGTTAAAGCCAGCTTCGTGATCAAGTAACTGTTTCGTGATCCAACCTAATTAGCTTAGAAGGAATAATGGGATTATACCATAATACCTATCATTAAACACAAGACGTATTTTAATCTGTATAAGTATTGTTTAAAATCTGATCTTCTAAGACCGTCATTATTTATCCACTTCGCTCGCGCCCGATAGCATCACCGCTAATTGATGCTCCCCGTCCGCGCGGCATCGTTTATAAATTAAACGCGCGCGGCAGAGGCGGGCGTGACGATATGCATACGCTCGGTATATCTCGCGAGCAGAAATTACCGGGCGCTCTTTGTTTTACCTTCCACAGACCACACCGTGATAAGAAATTCGACGAGACGATAAGGATGATTGTCTGTTGGCGAAGCCCGACCTCGTTGTCAGTTCCGAGTCGGTTCAGCGCAGTCCGGGCAAAAGAGAGGCAGTTGTCTCTCGACGACGCGCGCGCGCTCGCTCGCTCGCTCGCTCGCTCGAGACGCGCAAAAGTGAAATTCGCGGATAATTGCTGGAACGATTACGATCGGAATCGTGCCGGCGCCTCGGGTTACTCTTTCACCGTGTCGTTCGAAGAAAAAGCCATCGATCCGGACCACTCATGTCTTTCGCCGGCCATCAGGAGGACATCCAGTCCTGCCCGGAACCCGAGAAGACGTCCCGGTTCTTCGGCGTAGGTGATCCTGTAACCTGTTTCCGGTCGATTATCGTTCGCTCCGAGCGTTTATGCTTCTTGTAACGGAGCACCGCGGATTTTATGACGTTCGGTGACGGTAATGCGGACGCTTAAATTTTTCGTTTGATAATCGTGTCAAATTGAATCCAGTTTTTTGAATCCAGTTTTCATGCTTTTTTAGCGCGGTCTGATTTCGTTATTCATCTCAAGTGTCTTGAAATAGTCGATGCACTATAAATATTTTCGTCTGTAATACAAAATGGCAAATTAATATTTTTTGAAACAGTAATTGTATATGAATATTACATAGTTAAATACATTTGATATGCTGTTCAAGAATATAATTCATAGCATCACTACGTTTTGCTTCTCTGAATTACACAGTTTGAATTTTGAACAATGGCTTACTTGGTATAAATGTACTTAATCATCAAAATTTTTCTATTATGATATTATAAAAATTGTACCAATATATAGAGTGACTTGCAAAGTTATTTATTTATAAAAATAACTATCTCATCGCGCCTCGTCTTCCAAATATGGGTGACATTAATTTCTGACCAATCTTGAGAATTCATTTTCATTGTAATATATATTAGAATAAATCATGTATTTGAACAAATTGAATTTAACTAGAAATAATTAAATTGCTTTAACTATGTTGAGATTTTAATGATCGTTTGTTGGTATTAGACGTGTTAGAAGTTATTATAGCACCATGATAATGAGTGAGCTGTCAGTAATGAATGATGAACTCTCGCAATTAGGATCATTGTTGCGCGCAGTTATGCGATCAAACATTTCTCGGAATACACAATAGTGGCCCGGTTATTTACAAAGCGCGCTCTCGCTCGCGATGACCGACATCGTATTTCGAGGGGGGGCAATCTGTGAAACCCCGGCATTATCGTCGCAGACAACGGGGGTTCTCCGAATGAAACGAGTTTCGCAAAAGCTTCATTGACCGTCGTTGACACAGGGGGTTCGGTCGAACGGCGATCTAAATGTGTCCAGACGACGTTAAGAAGATTCATGGATTCCATGAACGCCAGACGGCCCATTCCTTAATTAAGAATTTCGCTGGAAGAACGGTTTACCTCGTAAAACATTCCGCGTCATAACTTTGCGCGGAAACGTATCCCATAAAGAGCGAAGTTTGCTACGTGAATCGTCACCATGTAACATTTGAAGAAACAATTAACGCGACGAACGCTCTCACCTGTACAATGTTTCTTAATGTACGTTCACAGTTATTTGTATACTAACTCGCAAAAATTAAAAACGGTTGCAAGAAGCTCAGAATACAGCGGTTCCTTAACCCTTTGCACTCTTGGCACCACTAAAATTATTCTGTCACGTCGCAGAACAATTTCTTTACTAACAAAATTTAGGTTAGAAAAAATTCTTATCTTATAATATATTATATACTATATATAATAACTTGTTGGCATGAGTCACAAGAAGCAATTTCATACGTATAAAATACATTTTGTCACGTAAAATAAAATTACCATGAGCCAGAAAGATTATTTTGGATTCAAAGTTAAAATAGCTTTCGAGTGCAAAGGGTTAATTTTTCGGAGCCAAGAAAGTCCTCGTTACGTCAAGATAACGTTCGCCGTTCGAGGATCTATCGGCTCGTAGGTAATCCGTTTATCCGGTTAACGTAATCCGTCGCGATCCTCATCTTTTCGATTCCCATTAGACAAGGACATTGAACCGACTCGCGACGGATGACAGTCAGCCGGCGCGACGTTACGACACTGTCGCATAAAAGCTGTTACATTCGCGGCTTCGTAACAACTTACCCTACCTGTGCCTCGCCTAAGAACGTACCGACGTAAGAAAGTACATTGGACAAAGACCAGTGAAAGCCGAGACGCGACTTTTTCCTTCTGAATACTCGAGTTTCCATCGATGGAACGCGGCTAAGAGGACTTTCGGTCCGGCTCCGGTGTGCGCCATTAACCCTTTCCACTGCGATTCCTTTCAAGCTGCGTTAATTAGCATTTATTTATCCTTAATATTTTCCTGAATAGGGCCTGACTATCTTTGTTTCTTTTATTATCTTTATGCACTTTCGATTCGAAACTTTGATAATAGAAGAATTTAATTTTATTTTGTTATAGTAGAAATTAATAATATTAATATTTCTTAGAACCTGAAATCTGTATCACGAGTGTCTGACTCGTTATTATAGCGCGAGGGATTAATCCTTCGCACTCGAACCCATTTTAAGCTTAGAGCTAAGTAGCATTTAGTATAATTTATGCAATTGAGTCTTTGTTACTTATATAACAATTCACGCGGAATCGTGTGAAATTATGCTACATTGGAATGGCGTAAACTTGCTTATTTGTTATAACGTCTTGCGTCGCGACGTAATATATTTCTACCTTGATCTACGTTTAGGTGACATCGTCATTAATTTCCGTTTGCGTAGGTAAAAATAGATGATGCATCGATCGAGAATTTCGTACGCGAATCGTTCGACTGTCCTTTTCGAAAGGACGTTGATCGATGCGTCTGATACACGGGCAGAAGCCACCCAGCCTTTCAGTAAATTGATGATGTCATAAACATTTATATGTAACGCTCGATATCTGGACCAGAATCGCATAATGAATTGCTCATGCTGTTTGCGATGGAGGTCGTGATACCTAGCGACAGTTCCGACACTGTCCTGGCTGCAGGATTAAAGATCGTTTACGCTCCGAGTTTAGAAACACTGTCATTTATAGCATACGTTATTTAGCATACGCTATTTAGCATACACTTCCTGGTATTAGTATACGGTACCAATATATTCGAAAGCTTGGATTGAAAAATGTGGAACTTTTTGAATAGGGTAAATAGTAAATGCTCTCCAATTGTCCTTCAGCTTCGACACAAAAATGGACAATTCGGGAAGAGGAGATTCCAAAATGTGGAATATTAATTATTAAATATATTTCTGTTGGCTGCTTTATGCGCGATTAATCATAATGGACGTTCTAAGATTGTTCTTACTTGTTTCAATAAGGTTTCAATATATTTCTAGCGTTCCTCTCACGAGACCTTTTTCGATAAATGTTCTAAAATATTTTTACTATGCTCCAGAAATATTCCCGATCATTTTTCAACTTCTTACATTTCTACAATTCTAATCTATAAATCTAGTCTTATATTTCAATAGTTCCAATATCCTAGAAATCTTAACCTACAAATCTAATTTTATAGTTCAATAGTTCCTATATTCTGTAAATCCTAACCTACAAATGTAATCCTGTAGTTAAATAATTCCAATATTCTATAAATCCTAATCCACAAATCTAATCCTATAGTTATATAATTCCAATATTTTAAAAATCCTAACCTACAAATCTAATCTTATTACTAATTAATAGGTATAAAATGATGCTTCATAAACAAGTATATTTCTCGTCAAACGCCGGAAGTTGCAGAAACGAAAACAGCTTGAACGCTGCTCGAGGTGGCCGTTTAAAGCGTTGCTCAAGACCCGCGTTAACAAATATGAATTAACGAAGGCGGAAAGCGTTTCGTCGAGGTGTAAATTTCTTCCCTGTGGCTCGAATCTCCGGTTGTCATTTTCTAATACGCGGGGACGCGGCGCCCGGAATTACAAGCGTTTCGTTTCGGGTAAACGTGTAATTCGTTGGCGGAGGTGGCGTAATAAGTAATTTTCGTATCTTTTAATTTGCAGAGGATTCCGACCTGTCCTGTGAAGAGTCCACAGCCCCTGAAGGAATTCGTGGGACGCTGCCAGACGATGCCATCGCGAGTGAAGAAGTCCTTCTGCGGTTGCCTCCAGGTAAGCAAAGCGGGGAGTTATCTTAATAACGCGTCCCCCCCTTCCCCTAAGCAAGCGAGACGCTAAAGTAATTAGAAGTTACCGTATAATTTGCTCGGCGTTACCTTCGCGCTTATCAGCGCGCCGTGTATGAAATTACACGTGTTTCGTTAATTCTTACGCCGTTGCCGAACCTCCGCGACCCGGCTGATAACTTTGATAAGAGATTACGGTCTTTCGTAGACTAACAAAAATTGCATAATAAATCCGAAATGGAAATCGAACGTAATTCGCGAACGACAGTTCGTATTTCTGTCTTTCTTAATTGTACGAACACAATCGAGGATTTGGCAGTGCATAGAAACGTATGCAGCAAAAGACTTTTATCGCAACGCGTGGGTATAGCGATGCCAGAAGAGTTCTGAATTCGAATGCAAAAAGATGGGCACGAGTTCAACGCGTGGAATCGTTCCAGCGCTTAGATCCTAGCGCCACTTCCGCCGGGTTTCTGGTTCAGGAGATACCCGAGACTGATTTATAATCCGTTCGCATGGCATAATTGTGAACGCGGGTAGAAGCTCGATTAATGACTCAATCCTCACTCTCGATCCGATCGCGACTCGTCTTTCTCTTCTCGGACGATTCCGTGATGTTTATCGGCACGATTCAAATGTAAATCTCAGTTTTGCACCAGTTTGAAATAAACGTCTATCGTTACCGATCTTTATGCAAAACAAAGGTTCTCTTTCTTGAATGAAATTAAGAGCTGAAAATATAATTATAAGCTGAATTATAAGCTGAATTATAAGCTGCATTATAAGCTGAATTATAAGCTGAATTATAGGCTGAATTATAAGCTAAAATTAACATGTTAGAATTTTTAGAAAATGTCGATTCGTCTCCACTCTTGATCATTAAAAACTTTCGAGATATTCTAATCCATTAGCATCGGTATCCAAAGAATTCCAATAATTAAAATTATTGATAGAATAACGCTGCTAATAGACACATATTCATTCGAGAATTTCATAACGAGCGTCGTCCGATAATTTCAGTTTCCATCGCACATACGTTCGTTAAAGATTGCAAACACTTCTTGGCTATATATGTATTACACGCGTGAAGAATCTCGTTCTCTGATAGGAACAATTACCATTAAATCCATTATCGTTTTATCGAATCCATTAGACGTTTTGATTCGCGTTGATCGAAGTCATCACCGACGGTGCATCGCGGAATTAACAAATCCAGTGTCTAGCCGGTCCGCGCGATTGCCTGTAATCGCATTCCTCTCCCCCCACCCCCCTCTCTCTCTCTCTACGGACTTTTCTTTATCCACTTATACCCTTTCCACGTCCCTGTCTATGGCTGTCAAACGACTCAATATAATCCTGGCGAGTCAGTCGGAGCGACGCGCGCGACGCGACGCCGCGCACACAAGTCGCTTTGCATTGCAGATGTCACTCGAGGCCCTGGCGTTTCTCGCGACGCGGACGCAAGGAATGCCTTGCATTTATGGGTGTGTTCCGGGGCCGGAGAGGCGGCTTTTAATGCCCCGTCATCCCTTTCGAGACGAGAAAGAACGCGAGCGCGATCTCCTCCGTTCGCCGGAGTCGTTCCAAGCTCCGTCGTTTTCGGCTCGTTTCGACGTTGAAACGCCGCGGCGCCGCCTTCAATTTCCCTCTTGTTCACGCTGGCCGCTACCTTGACTTCGAGAGTAACGACTTCCTAATGACAATCGGCTTCGTGGAAGTCAGCGCGCGCGATCGATCTCTCTCGCCCAGCAGCGCCGACTGCAAATTCGACCGGAGGAATGCGGAATCGAACACTGCCGGCGCGAGAGACTGCTGAAAACCGGGAATCGATTCTCGCGGTTTCCGATGACTAATTGGCCACTTTCGGCCGATTGCGTCGCGAACCCGGTAAAACGGCGTTTACCAGTTTTTTTTTTCGGTGCAGTCTGTCTTTAAGTGTGTCGTTGATCGACGCGCGGAGTGGAAATTGCATCGATTTTGGCGCGAGCGCGTTGTTCGCGGATTAGGAGTTAATTTTAGACTATTAACACTTTGCCCCGATCGATACCCTTTGAATTGGTTGTCACGGTACTCAATCATTTATTATACTGTTGCAAACTTCTATATTATTATATAATGTTTTAACCCTTTGACTACTGTTGGCGCCTATTGGCGTCCGACACGCATTAACTTCCTAGTACTGTAAGCGCCAAGAGGCGTCCAGATTTCGCCTGTTTATCGTTAAATTTGGCTATTAAATATTGCAAAAACGGCTTAAAATTAATGTCCAAGCAATATTGGTTTAATGTAATATAATTCAGTATTTCGAATATTTTAATGTACCAACATCTTGTTAAACTAAAATTTTGCACCCGTCACGAGGCCGAGCATGGAAATGTCAAGCTTCCCATCGGCGAAATCTTGTACAAATTAGGCGAACCTAGTATCGTATCGTGATCTACTATAAAAATATATTTATTATATAATAAATATTTAATTGGAGTATATTTAAATATATCTATGAGGAAGGAGATGAGTTACCGTTTCAAAATGCGCCCGCGAATAATTCCTCCGTTCGTCCGATCCAAGGACCGTTGTAAAACAATCTGTAAGGAAATTGCTCGCGGATACCGCTCACCGACAGTTTTATCGTCACGTGTCATCGGCGGCCGCGAAACCACGCCGTTTCTTGTTTTCCCTATCCCCTGTCTGGCCGATTAATATCTCGCGCGAGATAATTAATGGGCAAACGCGAACACGATCGCGCCAAGAGAGAAGGAGGCGCGAGCGCGCGCGTCCCCAGATGTCATTGTCGTTGCGCGCCGATTCTTCTTTCGCCGAACCAGTCGTTCCCCCGTTCTGAATAACCGACGCGCCGCAGACGTCAATTTATTATCACCGTCTGACCGGTGTCGGGATTGTCCCGTGGAAATTGCATCGTTGCAGACTCGAACCACCACCCCGAAACCATTGCTCATCGATCACCGAAAATAAGCGAGCACTGATTAAATTCTGTACGGTATCGTCGGCTGAATGATCCACGCCGACGAGGCTTAATGACAGCGGTTGTTACGCGAACGCGAGCCAACTAAATTCGATGCCGCGACTCGGGGAATTGAAACGCGAGTCGCTAGAACTCGTTCGAAATGATCGATAGATTTTCGTTTGAAAATATGCAATATTCGCAATGAACGATTCTACAGTGAGCATATAATCAAAAACACTATGGTGCAAATTTGATTACCGATTTCGATGGTATGTAATCTCTGTGAGAGATAGTTTCAGGTGTTTGAAAACTAAATTATAGGTATTTAAATGTTCATTGCAGTTGACGGTGTGACCTTAACCCTTTCGCTCCGACAGGCATATACGCCCTCGAAGAATATTCATATAAATATTAATTCATATAAATTCATATATGTCTATTCCATACTTTACATGAGATGCGTTTGTTAATCAACAAACAGTTGACTATAATATCGAAAAAAAAATGAAACCACGAACCTGCGAGAGTCTCGACGAACTAGCAGCCGGTTGGCGGGAAGTTAGAAAGGCGTTGCAGTTATCGCGAAAACCCGTATCTCGCGCATCTTCGCCGGCTCTATGACACGGTACGATGATTTTACCACCGTTAATTAACATTAAACGCAACAGTGGCGGCGATGAGAAGGGTTAATTAAACGCGTTGCCTCGCGTCCCGGGAGGAAATGTTCGCCATTCAAATCCTATGGAACAATGCTCGTTTGTTTCCATTTCTTTTTTGTTATCGACGCCCATCGCTTGATTCTCGCTCGCCCGCGCGCCGGATTGAAATCCTCCCGCGGATCCTCTCAGGATGATAATGCGGCCGCGCGGATGCTGCTGACGGGCGATAAATCCATTCAGAATTCGCGCGCTGCTTTCGGGACTGGAACACACACCGACGTCGGTTCCACAACTTCGGAGTCGCGCAAACGAGATCGCGTCATCGCACGAAGCCGGAATCAAAGCTCTGATATATATATATATTGAGCTTTATACAAATGGTAGATGACCTAATAACGCGGATAAAAAGAAACGAAAAGGTTTCGTAAAGCAAAAAGGAAGCGCGGATGAATTTTCACGATAAGGAAGCAACGGCAGTGAATTTAATTTTGTTGGAATTTCAACGATGGGAAACAGGCCCACTTAACACTTTTATTATTAAACAAACGCCAATTAAACAACCACGTTTACCAGAGCGAAATGTAAAAAACTCGTTTGACGTAGTTCGATCAAATTTCGAAAAGAAATAGCAAGAATTCTCTGTAATCCTGAAAATCACCAAATTTAAAAAGGAAGAAGAAATAAGAAATGAAATCGTCATTTACTGAAAATATTAAGAAAACAATATTTATTCGAGAGTAGCCATCAACGATATATCGTTCTTCGGTAGTAAAAGGGCGAAGTATTTTATGACCCTTTCTGAGGGTGATCCTTTGTATCATGTCGTAATGCTTCATTTTTGACGATATCGTAGAAATTACATTAAATAAATTTAGTTTAAAATAATGTGGTGTAGAATAACTGATAAACTCATTTTTTTTTAATTTTGACTTAGACCACTTTCATAATCATGAGCACATTTGTTTACTGGATACGCGAATGTCTTTGGACTGTAATTACTAATTTCTAAATAAAGTAAATATAAGTCATCAGTTCCATTGCAACAAATTTGAATTCGAATTCGAATTTAATTTCGTCGGACAAATAAATCAGAAGTTAGATAAACCAGAGAGATACACCAGTCTCGCGTACGCTGTTCAACTAACGTCTTTATCAGCTGCTCGATTACAAAGTCTAATCATGCGGCGTTACTTCTGGCGACCTTGAAACGCTACAAGCTCCGGAACAAGAATCGCCGTTGTTCAGATAAACAGAACTCTGCTCGTACATTGTGAAACAAAATACCGAACTGTATCATCGGCCGCAAGAAATTCGCGGAACGCGACGTCTGCCGGTTCGATGAAATTTCTCGCCGAAGCCACGCGACGTCTCTAATAACGAGCAAAAATGTCGGACGCGCGCAAGAAACGAGAAACGCGGCTCGCTGGGAAACGCGATGAGAGGCGGGAGACGATCGTGCGCGTATCGTACCAGTCTAATGTCGATTAAGTTTTTCCGGGCGCTTGATCTCGGTCCTCGTTCCGGTTGTCGATGGAAGATACGACGGGATCGATGAAATGCTCTTCGCAGCGAGGAATCGAAAATGCTCTCGCGGACGCGCGCAGGACGCGGAGGCATGCAAACGCCGAGCGGGAAGACGAGCGCGGCAGGAGAAAAAGGTCCGGCAGTTTCCAGCGGTTCTTGTGTTTCCGATAAGATGGCCGGCGCGATGCAACGAGGGGGTTTGGGACCGTGGGGTGGGGAAGGAAGGGGCAGCGTATATAAATTCCAGCATCGTCGATAATTGAAAGCGTCGCCGCGTGGCATCGAAAAGAACGGCTCGCACCGTGAGTCACACGCGATACCGATCGTTTCGAGGCTTTCCAGCTCGCGGGTTCGCTTGCCTTCTACGGGCGCATTCCATCGGTGGGGTCTCTTCTACGCCCGGGACGGATCGTCGTCCGCGAGAGGAAGACGACGAGGAGGAGGAGGAGGAAAAAAGCAGGCAGCAACGATACTCAAAGAAAGTAAAAAGGAACCGTAGAATTCCCGCGGATGCTGGAAATACGATTATATACCTTTCCTTTTCCTACGTCGGACACGCCCTGCGGCGCCGTGGTCCGCGGGCCGCTGGTGGCGGCCAGGGTTGATCGGCATAATGGAATCCACGGGTCACAGGATCCGCTCAAGGACGACTGGCTGGGAACCAAAGACCCACGGAGTTCCTCCGGGAACGATTTCTTTTTCTCTCTCTCTTTCTCCCTCTCTCTCTCTCTCCCTCTCTCCGTGTTCTTTTTCAGAGAGCTCTATTCCGACGAAACGGCGCGACGCCGCCGCCGCGTTCCTTTCGACTTTCTGCGAAATGGAAAAAACTCGCGTCCCACGAGCCGGGCGGATAAGGAGAAATGGATGCCGGTGGACGCGGTGCAATGCGCCCCGCGCCGCCGTGCTGCTGCACACCGGTCTATGCCAGGGATGCGCTTGTTCACGCTTCGCACACCTCTCCGGCGTTTCTCCTTCGGAGCGAGGAGGTTCGGACAAAGATCTTGGGGGATGCTAGCCGGGTAGCCTACTCGGACGGCGAGAGGCTGGCTGGTTTCTTTCTTAATGAAAGGCAAATAAGGGAATGGCGAAGCGTATCGATTTCTCCGAATTTCGAGGAAGAAACGAGTTAATGAAGCTGGCGTTAGGTTGTCTCGTTTGCATAATAATATAAGAAAAAATATTCGATGAAGGCTCTCGAAGGAAAAGAGTTCAGACGATCGTATTCGGTTGGAGGAATTCGTTCGAGAGGAAAAGATAATCTAAAGTAAGAATTTTATTATTTATGTATGTAATGAAATTTTAAGGAGTGAGATATAGCACAATTGTCGCAAACAATATTTGTGCCGTTTAAGGAGGTGTTTTACGATCTCATACGTACCATAATGTCAAATAACGTTAGATAATGTTAAATAATTTCGAAAAATATTAAGTAACGTTAATTGTCGTTATCGTAGTGTCGAACAATGTTAAGTAATGTTAAATAACGTCAAAATAACGTCAATGATTTGATTGGTTTGGTAAAGGAAATGTTAATCTTACAGATGCATCAGATTCTAGACGTTCGTCCTGAACTGAATTCAACGAGAATACAATTCGTAATTTAGATTGTTATACTCGAGGGTTCCGGAGCGGAGCTAGTTAAAATTTATCTTCGTTCTCTCCTTGGAGGTAGTCCCGAGTTTGAAGATCAATTTTAAATGACTCCGCTCTGGTGTCCTCGAATGCTAAGAGTTATTAAAGTTCCTTTCGCATTATTATATCTATCTATAGTTAAAGAAGGGTTAAAAATGTGATTATTGTTTGGAACAGCTTCGAACGCAACAGATTTGTCGATGAAAAGCGAAATTTAGCTATTCAAGACGTGTCTGAAACTTTGAACTAATTGAAATCATCTGTCTATAAATGTTTAAAGAAAATAAGTAACGTAAGTGATGAAACTGATATATGTTTTATATACGTATATTATGTTGTCCAATTTTTCAAGTTTCATTTACTTGGGTGGCTTCCTAAAAATTGACTCCATTTGACGTTGTTATTCAAGTTATTATTCAATGTCTAACACAAAATTTATAGAATCTTCTATATTGCTTAAACTGTAACAGTACTATTTCTCAACGTGCAAGCAATATTAATGCTTTCATTATGCCAAATTTCATAATATTGTACATTTTATTATACAATTATACAATTAAATTATATTACACAATTATATAATTAGATTATATTATACAGTTTAATATACAATTAAATTGTATTATTCAGTTAAGTATACAATTAAATTATATTATACAATTCATCACACAATTAATTAGTTTTCTAACAAAGCTGTCTTACGGTAGACATCTTAAAATGTTCAGCAATCTGCACAATCATTCGTATGACTGATCTGTATCTTGAACTTTAGAGAAGCAATCGCCACGCGCGTGACGCTGTTATCAGAGCAAAAAGAAGTTGTTCGCTAATCATTCGTTTCTCGCTCAGAGACAGATTGATCCACCGGGCATTGCCGTCGACTATTCACGACCCAAACGTCTATATTGAAATCTTGTCTAACCGAATCGCGATTATTAATCGAGCCGCGCGCGCGCACCCCTGAGTCAACAAAACACTAGCGGCTCAACCTACATACATCAATCGCGTCGACGTTAGTTTTGTTACCGCTATCAATCCTCTGTTCTCATTACCACCATTCAGACAGTAGAAATCACACTTTAATGTGCTAGCTTATTGACGTTTCCCAATCAAAAGATCATCGGCGCACGATAAAACGGCGGTGTATCGATCGTCGACGATCATTAATCTCGCGTCGATTTTTCACTGTCGCCGGTCCAATTTGCCCGTTATTGCATCCACAGAGGATAATTGATGGAAACTAATACTCCGACGGAGTGTCGGGTTATTTTTCACCGGTTCGACCGTTTTCCCAGCCGTTCCCGTCGCCCCGTGTCTCTCACCTACTCATCCATCTCCCGTCGCGTACGGAGCTTCTTCCCGCGGTAGAAGACCTTGCACGCGACCGAATCTCGACCAACGATCGCCGTGGAATTATCTTCGCGATCGCCTCGAGCCGCGACATCGACAGACGTTTATCCGATGGCCGGCGCGTAACTTTCTAGCGTAGCCGCAATTAACGGAAGAATGAACATGTTTCGACGGAGCGGTCCCTGTCGAGCGCTCGACGTTTTGTTATTTATCCACTCTGTCCCACGTAATTTATAATACCGATCACGGATCCGTGTACCATCGTCTTGAACGGAGGTCGACTATGGACGGTCGCGTCGTTGAAATCGCGACGCTCCGCGATATCATCTTTTATCGGCCGAGTTTCGGTAGCATTAAGTGGGTCGCCGTTATGAAACTTGAGCAACGAAGTTCATTGCGAGGAGTTCGATGATCTTGTGTACAAGATTACTGATCGACGAAGGACAGGACATTAAGATCGTTACGATATTGTACAAACGTAGCGGAACGAAATTCGAACGAAATAAATCCTTTTTTTAAATCGGTGCAACCATAATTTTCTACATGGATAATCTTTCCTATACAGAAAGAGAGTTCCTATATGTTTCCATTACTATGAAAGTGGTCTAAGTCATACATTTCTCGTTTTGAGAAATTTAATGAATCGCGTTTCCATAAATTAAAGTATATATTTTTACATTATGTGATCTTTTTATTTAGAATTTTATTAGTCTTGCTCAATGGAAATTTATTATGAATATGAAATTTTGTGTGAATTTCATATGACAATGTTGTATTTAAAGTTTGAATTGACTTAAAGGAAAGAGTATGGGAGAAACGGATTCCAAGATCGCGAACTGTATTACGGTTCGGCGTTACCGAAATTGTTCTTTATAATAAACGAGATCGAGGATGGCCATTTCTCGGGGTTTTCTATTTCTATTCTACGTGAATGCACTTTTATGCATACGAAATTAATTATTGTCACTCGTTCCAATAGTTCCATTGTTTAACTATTTTTTAAATCTAATCTTTGTATAAAAATTATCTTGGGACGTGATAGAACAATTTTAGCGGTGTAATAGGTATCACCGATGTAACAGGTATTACAATATCTATTGGTATTATTAATACATATCCCGAGTTTTACGGGACTCGAATTACCTTCTCCCGGCAGCCATAAATGGCTGGATGTGATTCGCCTGGTCGTGTTGCGACGGATAGACCGTGTGCTTTCTATGGCGTCTGGTTCTACGGGATCGGCGGAAACCAGCACGGCGGAGAATCGTTCGTCCCTCCGGCGGCTCGTAAAGGAGAGCTTTAGCAAGAAACTTTGTTCGCGGAATCAGTTTCGCGGTCTGGTCTCGTTGAGAAACGAAAAACTTATGCTAATAACCGCCAAGCAGCGCAGGGTCACGTTCCGCGAGGTTTCTTGCGCTCGCGCGCGCGCGCGAGAGAGAGAGAGAGAGAGAGAGAGAGAGGCAGCCATTATAGTTGCATTGGTTTATTACAAAGCCGACGGTTCCGTGTGGAGATGCCGTATGTAGCAGTACTGATTGCCGACGTTGTTTCCCATCGTGCATCTGTTCTACTTGCATCGCGGCGGACGGCAATCTCTTCGGGGATACCGAATAGATCCGTAATCACTTTCTTTCGCGATCGCGCGGAATTGCCCCCGAACATGATCGAGTGGTTCTTTGCTCGCGGACGGCTTTAATGAGATTTCTTGCCGAATTCTTTCGCGGAAATCCATTCGAATCGTGCGATTACCAGACCGGAGAACATCGCGCACAGTATTTTATGCGCATTATTATTTTAGTAGCGTCTAGAGACAGAAGAAATCATTCGAATCGATGCGGAAGATATTTCTGATCAGCATAAAATGATTTTTAATGTTTGCCAATTTGTTTGATCGTATTTTATAAACGCTCCATATTAGAGAAACAAATCGGCAGTATAATAATTACTTATTCGTAAATTCAATACCTTGTTGTGGAAGAATATTGCGACAAAATAAAGGAGGTGAAATATAAAATTGGTAAAATCCTTACAAGAATTACCGAGAAGATAAGAATTAAAAAATTCAACGCTATTTGTGAATAAACAGAGCAATAAATTTTGATCTTATTAACTCAATTAACCTCTATTAACTTCTATTAATTATTCTAATGGCAATTTCGAACCCTATACAAAATTTACATGTACTTACACGGCAATAAAAATATAATTTAAAGCAACGAACTAGTACAGTTTAGTTTATAGTTCAAATTGTAATCGTACATGTTCGAAAAAAATCCTGGAAATCCTACGCGATTTCATTTCATCGAAGCGCTGGTAACGTTATAAATTACATTCGCGTTTTCGAATTTCTTAACTGGCCAAGCATTAGTGGGATGTTTATTGATACGCGTAATAATTCATAACGTTACGAATGACTTATATTTCCTTCAATTTTAATTACCGGTGTGTGCCGCGCGCTTCTACGGAGCACGGTGGTCGCCCACTCGACGCCCACGCGCGCGTGGGTGTTCCTAAGCTTGAAACAAAACACGCACGGTCGGCCGGTGGACGCGTATATGAAAAACATTTGCGTGTACCGTTTTCGTCGAAAGATAAGGGCTCTTGATGCACGCGTTTCACAAAAATAGGCTCGCGGTGCGCCACGTGACGTCTGGTAATGTCTCGCGGGCGTGCTTATTATCATTTTCGGTGCATAAAGCTCGACTTTATGGTCGCGAGTAGGCACACTTATGGTTTCGATGTCTGCAAAGCGACGCGCAGAGTTTAATCCTTTGTAATACAATCAAAATATACGAGCAATAGCATAAGTCAAATTAAAGCAAAATATACAATAATTGCGAGTAGCAAAACTGTTAATTTAGAATTTATTTCTTTTACTACCAGAACTTATAGAACTGGATTTAATAAATTAATTCAAATTAATTAAAAAATCAAAAATAACTGAACTTAATAATCTAATATATATATGTCGCGTTTAAATTAACACTTTACCGACCGACTATTCAGCCGTACAGTCCCATGAACAATATTTACGTGATCTATTTTACTTCTTCTATTTTTTATTTATTAATTTTATTCATCGCGAAATTGAAAGGATTCTCTAATAATGTAGGAGTTTGCATTAGTACAATCTAATACGTTTACCACTATAATAGATAACAAATTATTGGTTAGACTATAAAAAGCCGATTTATAGACTACCGGTCGGTAAAGTGTTAAATGAAACGCTATAACACGATATCTTCCTACTCTTTTATTACCTACACACTTTGCAAAACGCGCAGAGAATTTGCAAACGTGAGATCCTTTTAGTAAGGCGGACAAATAGAAACGTTATGTCCCCTAAGTACCCTAAAGAAAGTCTCGAAAACTTTCTAAATCGAAGACAGGAAACTCGAAAACAAGAGGCTTGAAAGTGGGACAGCAGCGATCGAAAAAATATTTAGCACAGCCATTGCAGCGAATGCTCTTTTGTGTGTTCCGTTTTATTTCTCGCGGGTTCCCCTTCGAACTACATACTATGACAGTGTCCTGGCCTACCGTTCCCGGTGACACAGCCACCCTTACAAGCGTCGCGTCGTTATCCGGGATCTACAACAATCATTCACGACAACGAGTCGGGAACAAGTCCGAACGATTTCGCGTCCAGGCAACAGGGCACAAGTTGACGAGAACTCGGCACATGTTTCCACGTGCCTAGATCCAATAAAGACATAGCTGGCAATGAGCTAACATCGTGTACTTGTGTTCGTGTGTACGGCCTCGCTCGGTATCCAGCGATTGTCGCCGGCTGAGGCCAGGCTTTACGGCGCTTGTCTCGTACATAATACGTTCATTAGACGGATTCTATAAACTTGCCCGGGTCCCGCGGAGTAGCGCAAGGCGATCATTAGTAGGACCATTGGGGCTCGTAAACAGGCTCATAAACAGAGCTCCCGAGGACATCGTATTTTCCGTCGCTGTCCCTGGGCCCCGGCTTCCATAAATCCATGGAATCACGTGCAAACGGTACGCGGAGTTTCGTACGGGGGATCCACGAATGATAATTCTTTCATATGTTTCTACTCGAATATTTCGCTTCTCCCTCTTTTTCCATATATTTCTCTCTACTTCTCTCTCTTTCTATATCTCTCCCTTTCTCTCTATCTCTCTATATCTCTCTCTACTTCTCTCTCTTTCTCCTATATTTTTCTCTATCTCTCTCTATCCCTTCATTTCTCCTTATATTTTTCTCTATCTCTCTCTATCCCTTCATTTCTCCTTATATTTTTCTCTATCTCTCTATCCCTTCCTTTCCATCTATATTTCTCTCTTTCACTCTACCTCTCTCTACTTTTCTCTCTTTCTTTCTACGTATATCTCTTCCTCCCTTTCTTTCTCTCTTTCTTTCTCTCTCTTGTTTCCTTTCTCTTCCTCTTTCTCCGCATTATTTACGCGAGTGATTCGTCACGGCGGATAGACTTTCGTCCGCGGAGGAACGTGGACCGGCCTCACGCGAAACGGCAAAAGGCCTTCGAACCGGCTGGCCTCCTTTGCCGATCCTTTTTTCCAAAGCGGTCACGTGCGTGAACCGGCTGGCCGTGTCGCGTGTCACGCTTTATCGCGGCGTCGCCGTCCCGATCCTGCGTTCACGTGCCGTGGTACTCTGCCGCGAGAGAACGTTGCCCGCGACAACGTTCACGAGAGATCACGCGAGAGAGGCCGGACGCCCGAGATCGTTCGAAACTGGAATCGAATTATTTACGCGCGAATATATCCGGTCGACTAGGTTTCCGGAAACGCAAGGTCGTTCGTGTTTACACGGCGAGTAATTGATCTCGATTTCTAACCTGTATTCAGCAATATTCAGTTTAATCCTGTTATGCATCAAACTGGACCTGCAATGTATTTGGACCGCCGGATTTAAGTCTCAATGTAATAAGTCTGGCGGTCTGAATACATTACAGGTCCAGTTTGATGCATAACAGGATTAAATTGTTAATTAATTACGCCAGCTTATTTTCGTCAAGTTTTGTTACATTACTTAATGACTATTGGACGTTGTTATTTACGTCAATATAGTGTTAGGAATATCTGGGGACAGCATCCATTTTCTTTAACAATCAGCTCACTCTCGTTCACCTGAAACATGTTTAAGCAGCTTGAAGCATTTTTGTGGAACGTTGAATTGTCAGATTTTGTAAGATATCGTTCAAGTGATCAATTCTTTTAAAAGTTTAGAAGTTGTATTTATTAGATAGAAATAAAATTGGAAAATTCATAGAAGAAACTGCGTATATGTCGAGTAATCGAGTGTTCGGTTTTTAATAGAAGATTGCTTTTAATCTAGTAGTAACATAATATATAGTAATATTATAAAATATAATAATCGTAATACATAATAGTAAAAATATGTAATGGTAGTAATATTATAAAATATAATAACAGTACTATATAATAGTAATAATATTATTAGAACAATTACTTGACATTTCATAATGAACATTTCACGTCACCAATAGAAAACATCAACGTGTCCTAGAAATTAAATTTGGGCAAGGTTCTCATTCTGATGTACCTTATTGCACCTATTTATAGTAATTTATACATATAGCTATCAATATTTTCCACAGCGTTCGACACGGTTTTCGCGATAAAAATGGACATCGATTTCGGCTAAGATGCGCCACGCGAGTCCCCCAGTTTCATCTCGGACAACAAATACATGTGAACGCTGTGCGCCGTCAAAGGCGTAGGATGATGTTTGCAAAAGTATAAATCGGCTAGCCGGTACGCGAATAGGTAATTTTCTAGTCACGTGTGAAAGTACCTTAGGAATCCAGTGCCCGAGCCGGTCCCCTGACCTTTGCTGCCGTTGGTTCTCGGTTGGCTCGGCCGACTCGGCCGAGAGAGTCACGAGAATGGTACAGCGAGCGATCCTAATGGCTCTCGCGGATCGTGGATGCGGGACGAGCCGCAGACATTACTGTAATTTCGATCCGGCTTAATAGATTCGAAGGGTGCAACTTTGTTTAGGCAAGCAAGATCGCCTGGCCTTGAATCCCTACGGAGCCTGCGCATTCGTTCCGGAAATATTTTTGCAAATGTTCCATGCTATTAGGTTGTTGCATATGAAATATCGGATTTTTAACCCGTCGCACTCGAGTGGTGACCGTGAGGCACCGTAAAATTGTTCTATCACGTTGAAAAATAATTTTAAAATTTGTATTTTGTATTTTACAAATTGTTATGTAACTATATGTTATGTAACGTTGAGATACGAATAACAAGAATCAATTACGTATGCATAAAATGCACTTTGCTATATAAAATGGAAATACTATAAGTCAGAGAAATTACTTCAAATTTCCAGTTGAAATGACTTCGAGTGCAAAGGGTTAAGAGAGTATATAAAACTGCATGCCTTTTTTCAAAAGCTATTGATTTAATCAAAATCAGCCCTTGAAATATTTCATATCAGAGTTTATTGATTAGAAAGATCAGAATTTGTTTAAGACAGGCATTTCTGTATTGAAATCTCGTTGGAAAAGGTGTGGTAAAGCAAACGGGGCATATTTTTATTAAATCAACAGCTTTTGAGAAAAGATCTACAGTTTTATATATTTACTTAAACATCCGACATTTCATATGCACCAACCTTTTGAGGTACAGTTGCCTAGTGTGACGCGTGTTTCATAAAAAAAATCACGTTTCTGGACTACGAACATTTGCGTATCGCTTTGACACGAAATTTGAAAGCGAGATGCACATTGTTTATAAAGCAACAGCTTTTTTAAAACGCGGCTCGTTCGTTCGCGAAGTCTGTGCGATTCGCAAAATGTACTTGTTCGAGATGTTTAATTGGCTTGCACGCATTCGCGCACGAAGAAAACTGTTACTGCATGGGCGGTTGCGAAAGAAAACTTCATCGCTCCGTTACTTAATAGTTCGTATTTCTTTTGATCGTACTTATATTTTCTTATATAAGTATTTTCTCGTAGCTGCTCTATTTCTAGTATCTCTGTCCACTCTTTTATATATTTTATATAACTATACGACAACATAAGGTCTTTCAGTTTATTATCGTGTACCTGTTTCTGCGAAAACTGCCAATTAAATTAACGTGTACCTTCTACGTTCTATAAATTTATAAATAATTGATAATTTGAAATTGTAAACGTTTCGTTTTATAAATTTATAAATAATTGATCATTCGGAATTGTAAACGTTTCGTTTTATAAATTTATAAATAATTGATCATTCGGAATTGTAAACGTTTCGTTTTATAAATTTATAAATAATTGATAATTTGGAATTGTAAACGTTTCGTTTTACAAATTTATCAATAATTGATACTTTGGAATTGTAAACGCATCGTTTTATTTTATAAATAATTGATACCTTATCGTTAATGCTATTATTGATGAGTTTTATTGATTTTTCCGTATTATTTTACGAACGATATTTGGTAATCGATGGCTGTAATTCTGACACGTAACTCGCATGGAATTTGAAGCATAGAAGAATTTGACACGATTCCCCAGTGAACGCAGCGCTACGTGACCATCCATTTCGCACGCTGCACGCATGTAACGTCGGGTTCTTTCGCAGCAGGTCGACGCGCACACGACCGGGAGACCCCGCGATTTAACGTTGAAGCTCGTCTTCAATAAGGTCAAGACCTGGTTACATACCCTCGATCGTCTTCGTTCCCAATCGGTTTTCACAGAAAGTCGTGAATGCCGATGCCGCACACAATAACCCCCATAAACGCGATCCGTCGAACCGTTCGCGCCTTCTTTTTGCATTTGGACCATTAATCATCCAGAGGATTGCTACAGCCTCCGGACTTTTATGCATAGTCGACGTTCTTAACATTCTACCAAACGACTTAAACTATTATTTATCTGTCGGTAAAAAGGTGGCAGAATTATTTTTTAACGCTAAATACGTCGAGCATTAAAAGTGGATTAAACAAGCGGATAAAGATAAGTATATCTTAATAATTTCAATAAAAATAATGATTCCTTGTATTCCTTGTATTTTGTAAAATATTAAAATTAATTAATTAAAGTTATTTCGATAAATTTGTTTCAAATCCTTGTTACAACCACGAGTCAGACATATGATAACTTCTTGCAAATCGAAACGAGAGTTTTAGATATTATCTAGAAATAAATTAATCGAAGACTCTAAAGAATGTAAAAATTGTCTTATTCTATCACGGAGATTATTAAGGACGAATCAGTGCTGATCAACGTAGCGTATGAAAGAGATCGCAGTGGCAAAGGGTTAATCTTTCTCAGTCCACAAATTTTTAGATATTTCGTATTTACGATATCAAATACGTATATTTATACTTGCCAACCCTATAAAGTGAAGCACACCGTGCAAAGCATACTCAAAATCATTTAAATCAATTACACTTTGCTCCAACCTACTCCCATAATGTCTCTCGCCAATAACCATTATCGTAATCTTTTACGCGAACGAAACTACGTTTATGCGCGCGGACAGAAAAACCATACCTTGCACGACGTATGCGACGGCGATGAAAATTTCCCGTACGCGAACAAATGACCCGAATTACGTTCTCTGCGGCCTACATCGCCGGTCCGTTGACTCTCCTATGATCGCGAGCCATTACCATCATTACGCCGCGCCGCGGCGGGCCCCGCGCAAAAACCGACCACCACGAAGGTCGAACGAGAGCGGTGCGAACGACGCCCGTGCGATCCGAAGGACTGTTAAAACCCCCGTGTTCTTTGTTTTCTGCTCGCAGGATGACGAGCCGCCGGAAATCACGTATTGCGTTGTGGAGCACACGGGCACGCTCACGCTTCAAGCGATGACGCCGACCCTGCCGATGCCGGCCGAGGAGGAGCTGAACAAGATGTTCCTCGAGCTGGTCGACGAGCTGGACCTGACCCAGGCCAACCGGCAGGCGGTTCTGGCGCTTTCGGCGAACAAAAAGTGGCAGATATACTGTTCCAGAAAAGGGAACGGGACGCTGGAGAACGGCGGTCTGAGGACCACCGATCTCAGCGGCGATCCCGAGGACTACATCAACCGATTGAGGACGGTGGCCAGTGTAAGTGTCGCGACAGGATTCCACTTTTTAACCTCCTTCTAACTCGTTCGCGATAAGCTTGATGTATGGTATCAGTCGCGGAGAGATAATTATGCGCGAAGAGATAAGAGATCCAAGCGGAGTCTAATCGGGAGAGACTCTTTTTCATTCTTTTCACAGTTCTATCAGTCGTCGCGTGACGGTCTTGCTCTATTAGGTTTGCTCGATGTAATTGACGAAAAACTCGTGGAATTGATAGTAATGAAAATTCGGGTTTCAGAACCCTTTTCCCGAGGAAGGTGACGAGGTGTCGAACCAGATGCGACAGGTGGAGGCCCTGAAGACTGCCCTGAGGACCCAGCCGCACAGTTTCGTGCTCCGGTTCATCGAACTGGACGGATTGAACACTCTGCTGCAGGTCCTGGGGACAATGGACGCGGGCACCGCGAACAGCAATCTCCACACCAGCGTGATTGGTTGCTTGAAGGCGTTAATGAACAACTCGGTGAGCAACGAACCCACAGAAATCAAATCCACGATCCCCGTTCGGTTCGAAAACGATCGTTGAAATTTTCCAGAACGGAAGGGCACACGTTCTCGCGCACCCGACCGCGATCAACACGATATCCCAGTCGCTGGCGACTGAGAACATCAAAACGAAGATCTCGGTGCTGGAGATCCTCGGGGCGGTCTGCCTGGTCCCGGGCGGCCATCGGAAGGTCCTCGAGGCGATGCTGCACTTCCAACAGTATCATTCCGAGCGGACGCGTTTCCAAAGTATTATCAACGACCTGGACAAGAACTTCGGCATTTACAAGGACAATCTGTCGTTGAAGACGGCGATCATGTCGTTTATAAACGCGGTGCTGAACTACGGCCCCGGCCAGGTCACCCTCGAGTTCAGGCTGCATCTTAGATACGAGCTGCTGATGCTCGGCATCCAGCCGATCATCGAGAAGCTGAGGAAGTACGAGAACGAGACGCTGGACAGGCATCTGGATTTTTTCGACATGGTCAGGAACGAGGACGAGAAGGAGCTGGCGAGGAAGTTCGAGAAGGAGCACGTGGACACGAAGAGCGCCACCGCGATGTTCGATCTGTTGCGAAGGAAGCTCAGCCACACCGCTGCTTATCCGCATCTGCTGAGTCTTCTGGAGCATTGTCTTCTTTTGCCGCGTGAGTATCTGGAAATTTGATAGCCGATTTATAGTAACGTTGATTGGAAGATATTTTGCACGAGAAGATCGTGATTCTAGAAATTCTAAAAATTTGAAGGCGTGTCGATAGATAATCTAGACACTATAATTGGCGATTGTAGCATATTGTTGCGAACTTTGTTGGCTTCGCGCGTTATACGACGCGACGTTTTATTCTTTATAATAAAAAAGATAGTATAATACAATTGCGACGACACGACCTGATCGCTCGCGGCGGCTCGATCGTAAAGTAACAACCTGACAACCCCTTCAGTTATTTCCTTAGGGGTTGCCCACCTTAGGTTACTATCACATTACGATTTATTCAATTCGCGCCGTAACAATATCGATGCAACACGAATCAATTTTATAAAATTGAACGCGCGAAGAATAGAGGATTGTTACGCTTCTTTTTTGTTTACAGTCGATTACGGATCTCATCCCCAGCACTGGTTGCTCTTCGATCGGATCGTCCAGCAGATCGTCCTGCAGTCCGAGGGCAACGCCACCGGCACCGTCCGGAATCCCGATGTCGCGCCGATCGAGATCAACGTGAAGGAAATCGTTCATTTGCTGGCCAAGGAAGAGGAACTTGTCGCGGCCAGGAAAAAGGCCGAGGAGCTGGAGCGAGAGAACTCGGACATGTCTACGAGATTGGCCAAGAAGGAACAAGAGCTCGACTTGAGGACTCAGGAGAAAGTAATTTGAAACGAATCGAGAAAATAAGGCTCGCCTGTCACGATCCCGTCTCTGTCCGATTGTTGGAACGAGCCGCGACTTCCGTGCTAGCGAAAAATCTATTAAATCATGCTGGCAGTCCTATTAGATTATATAAATATGTTATATTTATTACATATTTATTATTACATAATTCGAGAACAATGGAGATATTTGTGGCATCACTTCCGCGTTCGAGTACAGACGATTTATATCTTCAAGTATAAATAATAATTTATCTCGAATATTTTGAAAATTCACAAACTTTTGCTGCAAGCGTTTCGCAATTAGTCCTATTAAATTACACAACATGTAATAACTTCAACAACAACAATGAAGATATTTGTGGCAACACTACACCGCGTTAGAGTGTAGACGATTTATATCTTCAAGCATAAATAATAATTTTGCTACACTTAACCTGATTTCAAATATTTCTCAAATACACGAATTTTTGTTGCAACTGTTTCGCAATTGGACAAAAGCGGAGATTAATATTTAGGTTGGCGTATTTGCGATGCCATAGAGAATATGTCATTCGTGATACTTTTTTTTTAGGAAGACATGGAGGCCGGTTTGGCGAGGGTCAAGGAACGGCTGGAGAAAGAGACCTCGATGCACATCGAAACGAAACAGAGGATCTCCGAGTTGCAAGATAACGTGGAGGCGCTGTCCCGACAGATAAACAACGAGAAATCCGAGAGAAAGCGGCTCGAACAATTGGTGGCTTCTGGGACATTAACGGACGACGCGAAAGCGTCGATCAAACTCGTCGAGGACGAGGTGCTCGAAAAAGTCGAGGCGAAACCGATGCCGCCGCCGCCGCCACCTCCGCCTTTGGCACCTCCGCCGCCACCTTGTTTAATGCCTGCTGCGCCACCACCTATGAAGGTAAAGAAATAACAAATTATTCACAGGATCAACTAACAAATATCGTATCTGTCTGTCTCAGATTTTCGGAAGTTTAATTTTCGAACGAAAATAAATTAAGATAAATAGAAATATTTGCACGATTATTCTTAAAGGCGGATCATTGTATTTGTTTAAACTACCGTCTACAACTCAACAACAATTGATCAATTAAAATGAATACAGATGGAGATCATCAAGAACGTTCCCCAGCCGAGCAACCCGTTGAAATCATTCAACTGGTCGAAGATCCCCGAGCAGAAGCTGCAGGGAACGATATGGTCCGAACTCGACGACACGAAGCTGTACAACGTCATGGATCTGGAATCGATCGACAAGATCTTCTGCGCTTATCAGAAGAACGGCGTATCGACGGAGGGTTCGATCGAGGACCTGAGAACATTAGGGAAGAACAAGAAAACCATGTCCGTGATCGACTCGAGGAGGGCACAGAACTGTACGATACTGCTGTCGAAGCTGAAGATGTCCGACAACGAAATCACGACAACGATTCTGTCTATGGACCAGCAGAATATCCTGCACATAGACATGGTCGAGCAGTTGCTCAAGTATATCCCGTCGTCCGAAGAAGCGGCCCTCCTGGACATCCATCAAAAAGATTTGCAAAACAGGGCCGACTGTTTCTTGTACCAAATATCCAAGTACGTGGTACCTTTGTTAACAGTATCGAATCACAGTTTGAATATCGAGTAATAAATAAAGACTCCGCAATCGAAGATTGTTTAATATTCTCTTCAAGCTATTGTATCTCGTACAACAGCTCGACGCAAACTTGTGCGAAAAGATTTCCAATCTTATTCCATTGTCGTCTGTCTCGCGATAACCACGTTCGATATATTTTTATCGACGATTTGCAAATATTGTACCGAACTGATACAGCGTCGCGAATACTTGTCGTATCTTACGAATTAGATAAACAAAGTTTGCAAACAGTTTGCAGCAGATTTATTAACCATCTATTGAAAAATTGTTACCGGATGGTTTGAAGTATGTAATCTCGCAAGCTATGCTTGTTTGTAAAAATATTTTGTCGCAATGTTCCAGAGTACCGCATTACGAGCAAAGGCTGCGATCCCTCCATTACAAAAAGAAATTCTCGGCCAGCATTGCGGAATTGACGCCGAGAATGCGCGCGGTTCTCGAAGCTAGTCGACAAGTCGCCAGATCGCGGCGGCTAAGGAAGCTCCTAGAATTGGTGTTGGCTCTAGGAAATTACGTGAATCGCGGAAATGCCCGCGGCAACGCCTGCGGCTTCCGCCTAGCCTCTTTGAACCGTCTAGTCGATACGAAGTCCTCTTGCTCGAAAGGCACCACCCTGTTACACTACTTGGTCCAAATCTTGGAGTCCAGATTCAGAGAGGTGTTGGACATCGAGGAGGACATGCCTCACGTTCGAACCGCGGCCAGAGTCAGCATGGCTGACCTGCAGAAAGAAGTGGCCAACTTAAAGAACGGTCTCCAGGACGTTCAGAGAGAAATAGGTTGGTGAAAGTGAAAGGAACAATTCATTTTATTCAATCGACGCCATATCTTTTAGAATTTTGATTTTAACGTGCCACGATATTATAATACTTTCAGAATTCCATCGTGGACAGTCTCAGGTGCTTCAAGGCGATATGTTCCTACCAGCGATGAGAGATTTCCAGGCGCAAGCGACCTGCAGGTTAGCCGAGGCGGAAGATCTGTTCCAAGATATGAAAACTAGGGTGAGATTTGATTGAATGTGTGTGACGCTATGCTTGCACTTTTCCATAGAATGATCTTGGAATAAACACGAACCTACGATTACGTGTCAAATTTCATTTAAACAGTTCGACAGAGCGGTCAGACTGTTCGGCGAAGATTCAGCGGGCGTGCAGCCGGACGAGTTCTTCGGCATATTCGAGAACTTCCTCCAGGCTTTGGCCGAGGCTAGACAGGATGTCGAAAACATGAGGAAGAAAATAGAGGAGGAGGAGCGTAGAGCAAAACAGGAGCAGGAAGTAAATATCCGAACAGTTTATAAAGAAATTCTATAAGCAACGAATTTTTAACGTATAAATATGCATTTCAAAGCGATTATTAAACGCTTCAATTTGTCGCAGCTTCGCAAGAGGACAATGGAGAGGAAGAACTCCCGCGAAGGGATACTGAACAGTATCTCCCTGAGCAAGAAGAACGAAGCGAACAGCAACGGGCAGAGCGACAACAAGGGCGAATTCGACGACCTGATATCGGCCCTTAGAACCGGAGACGTGTTCGGCGAAGACATCGCGAAATTCAAGAGATTAAAACGCCGGCCGGTAACGCCGAGCGGCCAGGAATCGCGCAGACACAGCGCGCACAGAGAAGACTCGAGGGAGCGGCATTGAAGTCTCCGTAGCTCGGTGACTTCGATGCCTGGCGACCTGCACAGGCGAGCTCGCGTCGCTCGAAAGCGACAGGCGGCTCGCTCTCGCGGCAGCTTAGAGAAACAATGTGTGATAGGAAAGAGACGAGGACGTTGTACCCGAGGAGCGTTACTTTCTCGTGTAATGTAGATGTCGAGAATCGAAGTATAACATAGTAGAAGTAGAAAAACGTGTACATAGAGTCAAAAAAAACACAGGTATAACAATGCCGCGGGTTTCTTTATCAATTCCATAGAATTATTTTGATTCGTTATTCTCGAAGCTGTCTTCCTCCTTTTTCGCTCGCTGTTTTTGTCTGATCAATCTCTTTTCGGGCTCCGGTTGTACATTGCAATTAACAGCCGCAGTTTGAAAGTACAACAAGCGTTTAAAAGATTACGTGAACAAATGTTGCTGCGCGATGACCAACGATCCACGCATTTTGTTTTCTCATACAGATTCGTCGACCTATTGGAAATCATTGTTTAGTTGAACGACACGATCGTTGCCGCGTAATCTGCAAATATAGAGCGTCGAATTAGATGTTAGAGACGCGATAGTGCAAATTTAGTTTCTGTTCGCGCGGGAGTTTCTAATTTTCAACTTGCTGCAAGTCAATTTGAGATCTTTTCAGACAATACCACGACGGTCCGCGCGCGGGACCACGAGCGAATAACAATTTGTACATTGTTGAAACTGTCTGTGTTGAGTTAGATAAGGATTACACGCGCTCATTCGTTGTATATAGTCATTATCTATTGTTTTTGTTAACTTTGCCCGCGCGCGCGCTCGTGGGCAGATATTCGCAAAACTTCGACGTGAGTATTTCGCCAACAATCGGACCAAGGTAAATTGACAAACGGGGGGGCCTGACAAGTCACCCGCACGACTGAATTCAATTCTCGTAGACCGACAGATTTTATGCGGGGGGTGGGGGGGCGGGGTTTGGAGCTTTCTTAGTAAAAGGGATCTCTTCGTTTTTTACATCGTCGACAGGATATAGAAGAAGGGCCTAGGGGCGCGACATTCGATTTTCGGCCCCGCGAAACCTACAAGTCTGATTTTCTATCTTAGAGTGCGACGAACGCGTAACGAATCATCGATTAGATTAATTAGGGGGCTCGTTGACAGTTGCCAAGTCATTAATGGGAAAAAAAAAAATTAATGTTAGTTCTCGGTGTGTAGAGGGAATGATGGAAGGCGAAACAATTCTAGACAGGAGTTCGTTGTATAGTAGTCGATGTTTTGTAAGCTTTTGTATTTTTGTAAATATTCAGTATTGATGTCTCGTTCTTGTTGGGTGGGGGGCCACCGCCTCGACACAAGAATTCATGTCCAGTTAATATATTACTGCGTCATTAATCTCACATGTATTAATATATGAAGAAATATACCGAATAAATACGAAATTTAAATCATCAAACGCATTGTCCAGTTTCACTTTGAATCCATCCTTGTCAGCGATTTGGTTATTCATATTTTACTTAACACTAGAACTACCGACGATTGTGGTATACCTACTTCTACTTTCGGTCGATCATTTTATGCATAAGTATTTTATAAATTTTTGCTATTCTATTACTATTATTATTCAGGTTATGTTCAATTTTTGTCCATAAAAATAAGAAATATATAAAAACTAAAAATTGTTGCCTTTTCTTAAGTGTCTTGGTAATTTAAGAAACAAGTCATTTTGACCCCCCTTGGTAGTTCTAGTGTTAATGCAGCATTATTTTGACAGCAGGAATCTATTCTGAATCTGTTTTAAACCTGATCTAAAGCTGCTCTAAATCTGCTCTAAATCGATTCTATATCTGTTCTATATTTTTTCTAAACCTGGTCTAAAGCTGCTATAAATCTGCTCTAAATCTATTTTAACCATTTGCACTCGAACGGCGACTCTGCGGCGCCATTAATATTGTTATAATACGTTCCGAAATTATTTTCATAAATATCATTAAAACATCGATTGAACAAATTGATGGAAGAGTAACTGTTATATGAGTCACGAGACTTAATTTCACACGCATACAATAAATTTTGTTATATAAAATGGAAGCACTAAAAGCCAGAAAAATTATTTTAGATTTCCAGTTGAAATGTCTTCGAGTGCAAAGGGTTAATTGTAAAGTGTGTAACAAGCATTCCACGTTTCCACGATTATTGGTTTTGCAATACCATGTTCACAATAGATAATAAACGATACGATAATTAATGTACAGTAACTCGTGCTAAATTCGTACACCTTGAAAAATAGAGTAACTATTTTGCAAGTGAATGGAACGGCATTTATTTATATATATGTTAAAGAGCGTAATTTACTGTATAGTGTTTAAATTGTTTTGAATGAAAAAAGAATTTCTATTAACTTTTTCATCTGAACCTTTTGCCTTCGGTATATCGATAAAAAGAGATCTTCAATCTTCATATTTATATAATTTTTCAAATTATTAGTTATATGATTTTTTATTACATCGATCACCCTTTGAGCACTACTCTGCGTTTGATACCGAGTGAGCCGAAAAAATAATGTCATCCGATATATCTAATATTACCTGATGTTTCAGTTGATACAGTTTGTTCCATTTCACGTTTATGCTGTAGCATAACATATCATCATGAATTATTGTAATGCGTTTACATTAGACCCGATATTAATGAAAATTTCGTTGCGAAACATGTGGGTAAAGTTTCTGCAAAAATTGCCACATTTTAGCCGTCGCAAGTCGTTATTTAAACACGTACACCTGCTCACAAAATAATATTGAACTATACAAATCTATCTGGAGTAAGCCACGGAACACTGTTAACACGTAACGATCACATAATAATACGTAAATCACAATGAATTAATGCCGTTAAAACACAAGACCGCTCGTAACTTCAAAATTTCGTTCTGTCTCAAATTTCGTTCTCATTGTTCGCAGAACGTGCAAAAAAGAGCCTTCGCTCGAGGTAACCAATGCAAGAGAAGGTGCCACCGTTGATCGATGCAAATAGTCGTGCAATTTTATTCTACCGCGGCACTCTAAATTCTAGTTACGAGCGTTTCGAATTGCGTGCACGAGAGAATCCTTACAATCTAGCAAGCAATGTTGAAGACATACAAGCCTATCATTTACAGCCGCCGTAAACACACGTTAATCCGCCCGTCTACGTCCAGCATGCGCGGACAAGGCATTTCCGCGGCCGGCCGTGTATAGTTTCTATAAGTGAGGCGTTTATTATTAATTCTTTTCGTCGTCAAAGTGATTCGAAAAGTATGCGGTTTCCTTCAGACTCCGTTTACCGTGCACTGAATGAGCCAAATGTTTCCGTCGCGAAACACGATCCCCTCCGCCACTTGAGCGCGTGGAACTTTCTGTCGGGTTCCGTCGGCGCGATCTTTCGTGAAAATTCGATTACGAAGCGCCTCCGTTAAAAAAAAAAGAAGGAGAACCATTCGAATCGAGTCTCGTTGCAATGTTCAAAAACGTGACCCCGGAGAAGGCGATCGCTTTCGTCCGATTCAGCGTAGGTTTGATTTGCTGCTGGCCGCTGCCACCGGCGGCCGCGAGATCTCAGATCTACCGTCTCAGAATATCGAAATTGTTGAACACTCTTAGCGCTTTGGGATTGATCTTTCCGCTATTCTATGCGATGATTCTTCACGGCGACGACGCCATCGAATTCTCTAAGGCGGCGATCATATTGACCGGTTCCGTGAACATTGTAACGCAGATGCTGATTTGCAGCGTTCAGTACAATCGACTTCAGGTAAGAATTCTGATGTTCTTTTTAGAATTTATTCTTTTCACTACGAAGATGTTTTTTGGTGTTGAAGTGTAACGATACCGCTATCCATAGTTAGTGTACTTTTTATTTATTTGCATCGACGTTACACATTTGCTGCGTTCGACTCTCCTGAATGCTGAGATCGAAAATGAATTCTTTCTAATGGGACGTCCAAGAAAAGTCGCCCGTTTAAAAGGATAACATGTGTTGCATATTATAATGCAATACTAAATTGCATATTGTTATTAACATATTCAATGTCTGTGTATTCAATGACTGTGCATTCAATTACTGTACATTCAATGACTGTGCATTCAATGTCTATGCATTTAATGACTGTACATTTAATGCTTCTTTCTAAAAAAGTGCTTCCTTTAGCAAAAAAATATATCGATTATTGTCGATCTTTAGTTACGATCTAATCTGTTGAGATCTTAACCTGTTAGGCACGACGCGTCATTGTAGTGAGTTTCACGGATGGTTCATGCTTTACTCAATTGTATTGTAATAATTAACATGATTTGGTCAATAAAATAATTAGTTGTTAAAGTAAACGATTAAAGTGAAAGTGCCTATGTAAAATACACTGAGAGAAAAAAATATATATTAAAAAAATATATTAAAAGAAATGGTAATTTAGTTATTGAAAAATTCCATTCTAAGGGTTAAGGGGTTGATTAGGGCGCAGTTTTATAGCAGCTAGTAGTGGAAGAATACGCACTGTAAATACATATATAATCAAAGTGTATAATTATCATGTCATATATTACAGTGTTTGATCGAGAATATAAGAACCACCTTCAAAAATGCGAAGTCCTACGAGAGACGCGTGTTTCAACGATACGTCGACACGTACTCGAAGTTTTACGGGCTGACGGTGCTCTGGTATTACGTATCGCCATTGGTCGTCGTCTTTGGAACTATTTTCTTGCCTCAGCCGTTCCCAACAGTCTCCGAATATCCGTTCCGCGTCGATTACGAACCCGTGAGAACTATAATTTTCATCCACCAAGCGTTCGTCGGCTTCCAATGCTCCGCGGCAGTCAGCGTGAACATATTCGCGGCGTTGTTAATTCTTTACGCCGCGGCCAGGTTCGAGATACTGATGATGGATCTGAGAGAAGCTAATAGCATAGACGCTTTGGTTCTGAGCGTGAAAAAGTATCACGTGGTCACCAAGTATGTGATTTTCACGAATTCTGTTTTGCAGACACTTTCGAGATTGATTTTATATGTACCACGTCGTATCTTTGTTTTAATGTATTATACATATAATATACATATGTATAATATGTACATTATAATATAGAATTGTAGATTTATAAAATGTAGTTAGGCTATACATATATATTTTTTAATTAAATATATATATATTTAATTAAAAATATTTTTATATCTGAAATATATTATATATAGAAATAATTATATATGTATATATTATAGTCAATCTATTTGATATAACTAGTGGAAAAGTAGTGACCATTGATGGGGGATACTTGTTTATCCAAAATTCAGCAATAAACTATATTATTTCGCATTATTCGCGAAGTTTCTATCAACTCTGAAAAATCGGTTTTGTCAAGTTTTGCGTTTCATTTTCCACAATTACCATACGTCATACAATAGTAATTGACAAAGTCTCTCCCCGTTCCGCATGTAGGCATCACAATCGATAGAATTTCTACGTAAATTTAATTCGTGTCACCGTATAATTATCACGAAATTATTTTGATTTTATATAGAATCGGGAAGGAAGTCGTCAAGGGTACACGTTACATAGCATTGTTCACGATATTGTATAGCAGTATAACCCTTGTACTTTGTGGTCTGAATATTATAGGAGTGAGTACATGAAACAACAACTACGACACGTTTCAGTAGTGAAATGAATGCTACCATAAACGCTATTTTAGCGGCAATCGATCGTGGTAAAGCTGCAGTTTTTTTTCTTGGCTGTGATATCGTTGCTGAACGTCTTCATGTGCGCGTTGCCGGCTGACAATTTGATAAACGTGGTGAGTAAAATTAATTAGAAATCAATGGTACCCCGGCATTTTATTTTCAATTAAAATTAATTTCATTCGTTGATTTCTTTCTAAATGTTGGTCGCAATTAGAGTGAGAATACTGTTCGAAGTGCGTACGAATCGAAGTGGTACGATCAGGTGCTGGACGTACAGAAAACAGTGCATCGCATTTTAACGCCGCAGGTGCCAGCAGTCATTAGCGTGAAGTGCATCATCCCTGTACTATCATTGGAATATTTTTGTTCGGTATTATTTTATTTTATACTTATCTGTTAGGTCGCCTATATGAAATGTCTAATTGTTCATGAACGAGGAAAATGTTTAAAAATGTTTAATTCTCTATTAATAAAAAATGTCTATTGTTAAAATATATTAATAATATTATAAATATATTACAATTTTCTATTAATCCAAATATGTATCGTCAGTGTCAACGGTATCAACAATGACTTCAACAAAGAAATGTAGCTACACCATGAATCTTTATGCAAAATAAAAATGTTCTAAATCAAGTAAGAAGCAGAAGCTGAATTACAACGTGTTTGCTCTTTATGAGTTTTTAACAGCAATGTTCAACAAATTTAAGAATCTGACATTTTATATTCCACGGCTCAATATTTTGTTCGTATCTGATCTGACTGTAATCTTCGAATAATAATTGTGCGATAAGTCGTGAGAAGCAGGTGTGAACTTTAATAATAATATTTAAATAATTTCAGAGTTCGACATTTCATATAACACGACCCGATATTTCGTTGCTATTTGTTCGAATTATAATTTGTGTATATTAATTGTGCGATTTCAGTTCGTTTCGAACGCAGTCTCGCTGTTCACCGTCCTGCGAATCATGTTCGGCGAAAAGGCAGACCTATTGACGTACAAATCAACCAATAGTACGTGCTAGGTTGATTAATTTCGCATAGTTTAGGATACACGTGATACATAAAAATATATTTCGATACTTATATTTCGGAATAACGGTATTACGGCGTTATACATACATTTCTCTGTTTTATGAAATAGTTCCGAAAATGTTACCATATTGATTATGTATTATTGTATTATCACTGTATTGTTATCTCAGTAATTATAAAATTCGTTTACGATACTAGGAACAGTTGGACGAGAAATATACGTTTCATATGTTCCCATACAATTTCACAAGTAACGAAGGGTGCTTTGCACACGCAACTGCTATTCTCTCGCTGCATCGTTGCTGCTTTTTTAAGTATTCAGCTGCATGGAAAAATTCCTATTCTGTTTTCAACATCTGTTTCCGCAAAACTAATAATTCTATCTGACTCGTTCTCTATTTATTTCGTTAACGAAAGACACATTTCTTTCTCTGTTAACGTTTTCATTTCTATTACGCTTCAATTTTCATAGAATTCTTAGATACATAAAATTATGTATTAGACACAATTTTGCCCCATGAAAATGTAGTGATAAAGGTCATAAGATCCAAATGAACTACTAGTTATTTACGCGGCATTATAGTAATTTTCTTTTTTCAAAAAGTGGACGCTTTTATTTTCTAATAAAGTTTTTATTTATCTCTTTATTATTATATATTCTATATTAATGCATATAGAATAGAGATATATATTAATGTATCTATATTATTTATTATATATTTATTAACGATTTTTATAGTCTACCTAACTTTAAGGTGCACCACGTAAGTGAAGTAACAAAGGTGCATACATTTAA
>NC_135773.1:21098993-21189864 GCF_028453695.1 Augochlora pura
AATCCTTGTAAATGCAGGACTCAATATCATTGGGGTACGTAGTCAAGGAACATAGGTTGACGAGACCTGGACCACGACTTATTGAAATGAAACATTTTTTTACAGCATCTTGCGCTTGGTGTAAAATGTCAATTTACATGCGTGGCACTGGCGGTACTGCTAGAAGTTTTCACGTGTGTATTGCCAGCTGACCGTCTGATAGAAGCAGTAAGTGATTGATTCCCATTACTGTAGTTAATTAAAATATACTAGTGTCTGCATTACTTTTAAATACAAGTGAGTCCTTTTAAGAATCTATTATGTGTTCCAATTTAATTATCACATTATATGTATTCGTATTTTTTGTAAAGAATTTTATTATTATCTACTGTATACAAACCTACTGCTTTCTCTTATATAAAAAACTCCGTACTTGTTGGCACGATATTTTATTTAAAGACATTATTACACATTTGATTGTTAATTACGTGTTATTTATAATCCAGCTGCTCAACAAATGACTTTTTGCTATATCTCAGTATACTAATTTATAACACCAATGTGCAAACATCGCTTTAAGAAGAATGAAAAAATTTAGATAACAAGATTTTATTAATATTAGTTGTTCAATTGTGATTTATTGGTCAGAGCGAAGGAGCTATTCGGAGTGTGTACAATGTAAAGTGGTATGAACGAGATCTAAGTGTGCAGAAAATGATATACCGCATGATGGTGCGACAGAAGCCAATAATCGTCAGCTTCATATACATTGTACCTAAACTGTCCTTGGACTATTATTGTTCGGTATATGTTTATACATGTTCTCGACTTTATAACGATCTTTTTGTAATATTCTTTACAAGTTCTTCGATTTTTTAGTACATTGCAAACGCTTTTTCTTTGTTCACTACTCTGCGTTTTCTACTGAGCGATCCGGTCGATGTAGCGTCACCATACAGTTCTAACGCTACCTGTTGCAACATTTAATACATTCTGCTGCGTTAAACGTCTATGCTCAAAAATTGAAAACAATATACCAGCCAAATGTATTGTGTATTTGCTTTACCTAAGGGTGGTTACTTATTGGAATTGATATTAATAAAGGTTTAATTCTTTCACTCATTATTCATCTGTCGTATTGTAATTCGTTCATTTTTTTTTAATTTAGAAACGACTATTGTTATTCATATTTTAATGACGTGTAGTATGAATTGATTTAATATCAAAAAATATAATACTAATGTCTGTTTTAGTTTCGAAGACTATTGCGAGCTTACTTGCTTACTAATCAGATCACTAATTGTGTTTTGGGTATCCGTACTCTTTCAAACTGATATTACCATTCTATGAATATTTTACATTATTATTTTATATTATACACGGCAACAAAATTAAACATAACGCACCCTGTCTTATAACAATGAAATAAACTCACCATTCAACGACGTCAGGAAATCTATCAGTCACAAAATAGCTTGAAAATCGCAAAATAATGGTCCACCATGAACTCATATGGATAACCATAAAGAAGACCACATTACACTGCTCCATGTAATAAAATCGAGCGTCGATTTGAATTCCACAATGTATCACTTACATTGCACGAAATGAAACCAGTCACGTGATGGATGCATACGCCCAATGAATTCACTAAAATCTGGAAATGAAAGCAACAATGAGATCTTCCTAAATTGACGAAGTCTGCAGCCGTACGAGATGTAATCTAAACAATAAACACGATCGTTGCTAATGAACAAATTGTCGACGAGAAGTTCAGGAAAGAAAAGAAAAAAGAATGGTACTCTGGGAGCTCCCAGATTATTATTTAAAACGTGTATCGAAAGTAAACCGATGCGAGCACGCGTCGAACAACGTAATTGAAGGTATCGGCACTAATCGATACCAATAGTCATACAATTTTATCCTGTTGCCGCACCGCATTCTAGTTACAGACATTTGAAATTGCGCACGTGAAATTCATCGCAGTTTACCAAGCAAATTCCGTAGACGCACGGCTATCATTAGAATCGTTACAAACCACACCTTATTCCACCCATCTACGTCTATCGTGTGCAACCGAGGCATTTCCGCAAACCGATCGTGTATAGCTCCTTCAAGTGCTGCGTCCATTATTAATCCTTTTCTTCGCGAAGAGATCGGAAAAGAAAGCGTTTCCTCAGAGTCTTCTCGCTGCGCGTCGAATCGAATATTTCCGTCGCGATTTACTTGTCGAGCCGATAGCGCGGAACGTTTCGTTGTCCGTCGACGTAGCCTCGCGCGGAAATGAAATAACGCGTCGCCTCCGTTTTACTACGAAATACCTGATTTAATTAATTAAAACAAGTGATTTCAGTCCCGTTGCAATGTTCGAAAACGTGGCTCCGCGAAAGGCGATGAAATTCGTCCGATTTAGCGTAGGTTTGATCTGTGCCTGGCCGCTGCCATCGGCGGCCACGAAAGCACAGGTTTTGTGTTTCAGAACTATGAAAGCATTGAATATACTTAGCGCTCTTGGACTGTTCTTTCCGGTGCTGTATGCGATGATTCGTCACCGCGACGATGCGATCGAATTCACGAAGGCGGGCCTCATGTTGATCGCCTGTGCCCAACTGCTCACGCAGATACTGATTTGCAGCGTTCAGTATGACCGCTTTCAGGTAAGGATTTTCTTGCTATGTTCAACGTTTGCTTCTTTGACGATGAATATGTTTACCCTGATCGCAAAGTGTACTGCTGAAGTCAACTATAACGACGATACTACTCTCCGTAGCTTTTTAACATCTGTATTTTAAATTCAATTTCAATTTGTTTTGCAATCGCGTATACTGCCTAAGAAAAAGTTGAAAAATAATCATCGTTGCCACAGAAGATTCTGTATGTTATAGTGTAATATAAGTACGTTTGACTGCATGTATAAACATCGTTTAACTATAATAATACAGGAATATATGAAATGATGAATGCAATTAAACTTATTTATATTATGAATAGCAATTAGACTTATTTCTTATTTATATTTCGACCCGAAATTCAGAAAAATGAGAAAACGGTCTAATAACAGTCAAATGTGGACGGAGACAGGCGAAGTACAGGAGATGCAACATAATATCAAATTGTTACAGCGTTTGATCGAGAATGTTACAGCTTCCTTCGAGAACGCAAACTCCAACGAGAGATGCGTGTACCGACGATATATTAATAAGTACTCGAAGTTCTACGGGCTGGCTGCGTTATGGTATTACGTGTCGTCAACCGTCGTCGTCATCGGGAGTATTTTTCTACCGCAACCCTTTCCGACGGTCTCCGAGTATCCGTTCCGCGTCGATTACGAACCGGTGAGGACAATAATCTTCGTGCACCAAGCCTTCGTCGGCTATCAATGCTCCGCGGCGGTCTGCGTGAACATGTTCGCGGCAGTGTTAATTCTTTACGCGGCGGCGAGGTTCGAGATTCTGATGACGGATCTGAAAGGTGCTACCAGCTACGACGCGTTGACCGCGTGCGTTAGGAAGTATCACGTGGCGACCGGGTGAGTGATTTTACAGAATCTTTCCGTCGACAATTCCGCGACGACGATGTCCCGTTGTATTTAGTGCCACCGTTTATATTTTAACCCTTTGCACTCGGAGCCGTTTTAACTGTAAAACTGAAATAATTTTTCTGGTGTATAGTATTGTGGTATCGGGAATATTTCGGCACCCTGTAGATAATTTTAAGAGTAGTTTTAAGGACATAGTTGTAAAAAAGAAAGCGACGTTGACCTGCCTCAAGTTGCGAGTACCGATGGGCCCTCGTTGTAGTAATAGATTGACAAGTTGTTCAACCGCGCAGCTATCGTACAATATAGTCTTAATTTCTATCGAATCCACAATTGGTAATAATTAATAAATATCTAATAATATATGTTACTACAGTATTTCCATTTCAAGTGACGCAGTGTATTTTATATATATGTATACCAAATTAACTCTTGCGATTCATACCAACAAATTTCGTGTTTAACAATTTTTCTAAAATTAAACTCTGTTGCTATAAAAATGATTTTAGAAGGTGACAAAATAATTATAGCGGTGCCTCAGAGTCACCAATCGAGTGCAAAGGGTTAATGGTTCATTTTTGACGATATCGTACACAATTACATTGAATAAATTTAGTTTAAAATAATGTGGTGTAAAATAACAGATAAACTTATTATTTTTTAATTTTCACTTAGACCACTTTTATAATTATGGGCACATATAATTACCATTATATAATTATCACGAAATTGCGTTGCTTTTCTCCACAGATTCGCGAAGGATGTCGTCAAGGGTACTAAGTATATAGCATTGTTCACGGTAGTGTATAGCGGTATAGCTCTTGTACTCTGTGGTCTGAACATTATAGGAGTGAGTACAAAAAAACAACTTCGACACGTTCGACTAACGTCATGAATGCTAGCATAAACGGTGTTTTAGCGGCAACCCTTCGTGGTAAAGCTGCAGTTTTGCGGCTTGGCTTGGGTGTCGTTGGTGGAGGTTTTCATGTGTGTGTTGCCGGCAGACAATTTAATAAATATGGTGAGTTCTGTACTCGAAATTAATGTTATTCGATACGAAGATTTTTTACTTCGTCGATATAAATATAATTGTCTTGTTTGTTCCCGTACGAATTATTTGTCGCAAGCAGAGTGAGAATACTGTTCGAAGTGCATACGAATCGAAATGGTACGATCAAGTGCTGCATGTGCAGAAAACTGTGCTTCGTATTTTGGTGCCGCAGGTGCCAGTTGCCATCAACATAAAGTGTATCATCCCCATACTTTCTTTGGAATACTACTGCTCGGTATTGTTCTATTTTATATTGATATTTATTAGCTCGTCTATACGAAATTTGGGATCCTTCATTAAGAAAGAAAAATTGATTCAAAAAATTTAAGTGAATGTTTTATTAATCAAAGTGTGCATCGCTTGCTCACATGTGATTTTGCAAGTATGTTTGCAATAAGTAAATGTAACAAGACTTTTATGCATAATATTTGCCTAAATATGCAATATTATGCATGCAGTATTAACGCATAAGTAACCACTATGTTCGACACGTTGATAATGCCAGTGATCAATGCCTGTACAGTGTACTCTACATTGAGTGGAGAACTACCATGACTTAATCGATCATTAATGTTGTATTAGAAATTATGAATCGTTTTTTAATTTAGGTCAGTCGACCAGAAGTGAAGTCGTCAGTGGTCAGTGGTCAGTGGTCAGTGGACAATTGACCAGTGGTTAGTTGGTCAGTGGTCAGTGGTCAGTGGTCAGTTGGTCAGTTGACGAGTGGTCAGTGGTCAGTGGTCTATAGTCAGTGATCAGTGGTCAAATGACCAGTGGTCAGTGGTCAGTGGTTAGTTGGTCAGTTGACCAGTGGTCATTGGTCAGTTGGTCAGTTGACCAGTGATCAGTGGTCAGTGTTCTATGGTCAGTGGTCAGTGGTCAGTTGACCAGTGATCAGTGGTCAGTGTTCTATGGTCAGTGGTCAGTTGACCAGTGATCAGTGGTCAGTGTTCTATGGCCAGTTGTCAGTTGGTCAGTTGACCTGGGGTCAGTGGTCACTCAGAAGCATGTGTGAACTTTGGTAACAATATTTAAGTAATTTCGAAATCCGACATTTCGTATTACTCGACCCAATATTTCCCTGCTATTGGTCTAATTATAATCTCTGAATATTAATTATTTCAGTTCGTTTCAAACGCAGTCTCGCTGTTCACGGTTCTGCGAATGCTGTTCGGCAAAGACGCTGATCTTGCGTCGTCCATATCAACTAATAATACTCATTACGTTAATTAATGATTTATAGCTTGGAATACACGTGACACAATGCATCATATTTGAAAGTTTAAATTCTGGAGTAAAGGTACTCCTTTTTGTTATTTGTAACTCGTTCTACTTTAATGATATAATTATATTATATTATTATAATATAATATTTAAAAAAACTTATTTTAATTATACCGATTAATATTATTGGTATATTGGTACATTATTTCATCATTCCTCTGCTTGTCATATTAAAAACAATTGTACTCATAATTTATATAAATTGTATTCATTAACTGCAAGATTTATGGTGGGTGATTTCTGCATAAAGATATTCAGCGCCTACGTTATTGCATTTTTCTCATTATTCCGTTGCATAAAGAATTCAACAATTTTAATGTAAAACTTTACTGACAGATTCGTCCAATACGTTCATTACCCATTTTTATACCTTACCTAATTTTAATTGAACGTTGTGCGAAATATCTGAAGAGGAGATAACGATATTTGCATCATAATTAATTATTCATTCATTATTATGGAATTTCATATTGGTGCTTTTAGTTAGCAACGTTAACAATACAACAAATCCAGGTTCAAGTACAAATTACTGATGTTACAATTACTTACTATATCGCAGAAAAAGTTCTTTTCTTAGACAGCCAAGATCATTGACAATGAAAGCGAAATTCCGTTGTCTGGTTGGTTTTGTTGCAAAATTGCATCGACGATTCGAAGCAGCCGCAGAACACGCGAGTCTACAATAAAAATTAAGTAAATTAGAAAACGCGTTCAAAGCCTATATCAGAGGTATTATACATTAACCCTTTACACTACGATTCATTTTACGTTGCATTAATTAGCTCTTATTTGTTCCTAATATTTTCCTTAATGGGGTCAGACAATTTTTGTTTCTTGTATTGTCCGTTTCTATTATCCTTCTATTTATCCTTCGTTTCTATTGTATTATCCGTTTCTAGACTTTGGTAATAGAAAAATTCAATTTGACTTCGATTTAGAAGAAATCAATAATATTTATAGGTAATCGCACATGGAATCTTTATCACAAGTCTGACTCGTTATTATAGTGCAAGGGGTTAAAAAGGGTACGAAGTTATCGATTGTTCTACTTCGCTTCTTCATAATGTTACGATGAAGATAGAACTTTGTTGTTCATTGTTCATTTTTTTTCGAGAACTTTGATATTGCCACGCTAAGGAAATTTTATAATATCTGTAAATAATTCTTTTTTCAGCTTTACAGTTGCCTACCTGATCTTCTAGGTATCAATCTAAAATATCCAGTGAAAATCTAAAATACCAAGTTAAATTATTGATTTGATGCGCGCAGAACATTATTCGACTAATAAGACTGCCACACAAGTTCCTTCAGCAAAATGAAACTTCATCTCACTGTATAATCTGCAATATGTTACTTACTGTTCGACACACGAAAATATAAACTCTTTAAACTCACTAAACACACGAAAATGTAAGCTCTCTGAACTATAAATTATAAACCCCGCGAAATTAGACTTCTATCCCTGATGGATAAAAGTGGCTAAAAAAACAGACAAAGCTTCCTGAAATTAGCAAACTCTACTAGGATAAAATTGAAGCACTAACGCAGTCAGTCTTAAGCAACGAGCTGTCCGCGTGGAATGTAAAATCTGAAAGAAAGAGAGCAACAGCTTTCTCGGAACTGTTGGAACGTAATCAAACCGCCCGTTGAAAGTAATCAACGCAAATATGTGTTGTATACCGTAATTGAAGACATCAGCGCTAATCAATACAAATAGCCGTGCATATTCGTTCTATTAGACCATTAAATTCTAATTGCAAGCATTTCAAATTCCGTGCGCGATACATCGAGCAAACTCGAAGACTCGGAAGCTATCATTATAATCGCTACGAACTGGGGTTACATTGATGGAGCTCTTCATGTGCGTGTTGCCGGCAGATTATTTGATAAATATGGTGAGTTGCGTATACGAAATTAATATTATTTGACACTTACTTCCTGTGCTGTTCCAACATCTGTTTCCGCAAACGGATAACTTGTAATTTTCTTTCTTTATCTAATTGAAGACGCTTTTATACTCTTGTCCACGTTTTTATATCTCTCGTGCATCATAGAATGTTACTAATTCCCATAGATTTATTATAAATATTACCACGTTCAGCGTCGTCAATCAGGCACTAGAATCCTCACACAATTAAACCAATTTAATTGAATAAGACGAAACTAGAAAGTTAATATTTATCATAGAGAATGGCAGGATGGCGTGATACTATACTATACATATAATATTAATCTCGAATTACTTCACGATGCTTCCACGATGCACAAAACATACACTATTCCCTTGCCTTTATTTACTTAATAATATTAGTTGATTCTTGTTTATACGCAACAACTGAATAAGGAAAATATTTCACTGGATTAGTTAACTAATTACAATAATTACCTTACAGCAATTAGAGTCGTCAACTTCTCACCACACTCTGACGAACCAGCATAAAATTTCTTGTCACGAATACTTAAACGTTTAAGCAAATATATGCACACGGTAAACTATCAACTTTCTTTCTCGTCTAGGAAAATATTGTAGGATTATTTTAAAAGAATTATATTCTACGTGTCTCCGTGGAAATAATAATTCAATAAGACTGAGCACCTTCTTTTAACAACAACAAAATAACAGTTTATTCACGATTTTTCACAATTCACAACCACGACAAAAACTTCTATACGTCACGATTCTTCTTCGAATACTCTGATTCTCTCCGCTCGTTCGTCCACTCTCTTGTCGCTCATTCCTACACTCTTTTGTCGCTCGTTCCTTCACTCTTACTCACTTTTGTACAAATTATCCTATTCTCTCTCTCTCTCTCACACACACACACACACATTCATACTCTTTCGCTCTGCCTCACTCGATCCCACTATCACATAACCCAAACGCTCTTATCCTACACCCCACAATATTATTAATCGAAATAGTTCGAATTATTTTAACTACGAAGAAAATGGCACGACAAGGGTCAGCCGACTTCCTAGGTCGACTAGAAAACATATTCCATGGTTATCAAATATTCTCGCGTTTTCATCGCTCGGATTAGACACGAGAGATAAGCGGTAGTACCGAGAAATTGAAATCCTATCATTACACATTACATTATAGGCTATCATTACACATTACATTATAGGCTATCATTACACACCGTCCGTTCCTAATGACTAGCTACCGATATTCCAACCGACACTTTATCAATTTATTTGCCGCGCACCGCTCTCGCTTCCCAGATAGCGGTATTGACGCCATTATCGAAGCTAATCCTGCGCGGAGCAGTTCTATCGAACAGAGCTTCGACAGCCGGTACAATTTCGACTTCTTTCCACGTCGCGACGATGTTCTCGAACGTCACGCCGCGACAAGCTATCGCGTTCACCAAATACAGTGTGATTCTGTGCTGCGGTTGGCCGCTACCTTCGACAGCGACGAGACGACAGTATTACGTTTACATAGTCTTGAAACTCGTGTCGGCTTTGATCGGCGTCGTGGTGATTTTACCTGTATTCTTCGCGCTTTACCTTTACATTGACGATCCGGTGATCACAGCCAAGACGTTCGGTCTTGGTACTGCTTTAATTCAGACAATCGTAAATATGTTCATCTGCTCCGTTCAACACGATGATTATCAAGTAAGATATCCTAAATTTTAATTCATTTTTGTTTTTATTAAACTTTTAGATACTACGCGCCACTATAGTGGCTTTCGCGAATGGCTCGTGCTTTACTCAATTGTTTTGTTATTTATTAAAGCAAACAATTAAAGTGAAAGTGTGTATATACAATATATTAAGAAAAGAATATATGTTATTAGTACTATATGTAGATATCCGGAAAAAATATATATTAAGAGAAAATCGTAATTTAGTTACGAAAATCTTTATTTGCGCAAAATCCTGCCGTACCTAAAAGGTTAATAACGAGGTGAGGTCTGTAGGATCAACGCTCGATTTTCGATGAGATTTGATATAGTGATGGAGCTTGTAAAGCTGGATCAGGTGGTACGTTTTTATTATTATACTGTTCCATGATATTTCTAATACTGTGCTGATGATTTACACTGTGTCTGCACTCTATCATTCGGTCGAAGTTGAACTGTTTGGCGTGACTAGAATATTAAAGAAGAGAATATTAAAATAACCTCTTCGGGGATGAAATTTTATAATAGGGTATAATTTATTTGTTTCATTTTTATTTGTCAACCATTTCATTTCGTTCGATGAGGCTTTTTCGGTATTGCATATAAAAAATCATATAGCATATTAGAGTAGCTTTTTTACTTTATATTAATTTTCTATTATTTAGTGTATAGTATAGTATACGTACATACTAGTATACATACTTTCTACCAGTTTTAATGTGATATTTGGTTCAATACTATTCCAGAATCTTAAAATTTTGTTTCTTAGGATTTGTTTATTGAAAATTTCATGCTCGCGTAGTCTTTTATCTATTTCCGCCCGTAAATTTTCTATAGGATTTGTATCTGGACTCTGAGGAGGTGTATGTAAAAAATGGGGAACGCGGTAAAGTATCCGCTCGCGAACAATCCGAGCAGCATGCTTCGGTTCGTTGTCGCGTTGAAAATAGTAGTCGTCTTCCAGACCAAGCTTGATCGCACTCGAGCGCAGATTTTCTTCGAGTATATTTTGATACTTTATCTTATCCAAAATTTCATCGATAAAGAAAAGTTTGCCCGCTCCGGATGCTAACATACAGCCCCACACCATCACGTACCCTCCGCCGTGCTTTACAGTTGGTTGTACATTTTTTAATTCTAGTTCTGTATCAGGCTTTCTCCAAACTTTTCCTCTTCCGTCGCATCCGAAAATATTAAATAAGATAATAAAAAGTTTATCGCAAAATATTACACGCATCCCTTGATTTCAACAGATTTGTGTTATAAGCAACGAGGGTACGAATGCTTATGGGATTGACTGTCCGCCATATTATGTTTCAGCGATTGATCGAGGAAATGAAAAATTATTTAGACAAAGCGGAATCCTACGAAATGGCTGTCTTCCAAAAATACTTGGACAAGTATTCTCCATATCACGGGCTCTCCACGATGATCTTCTTTCTTTCCTCGGCATTCATCGTGGTCTCCTGTATATTCTCGGAACAGCCGTTCCCGACAATTTCCGAATATCCGTTCCGCGTCGATTACGAACCCCTTAGGACAGCCATCTTCATCAATCACGCGTTCACCGCTTTCCAAAACGTTTCGAGTGTAAGCCTGAACACGTTGACAGCGTTGCTGCTTTTATTCGCTGCTGCGAGATTCGACATATTGATGCTGACTTTGCAAGAAGCTGTCACCGTCGCGGACTTGAAGGAATGTATGAAACGCTACGACGATATAAAAAGGTGAGATTGTTGACACCCGCTTGTCGAAGTTGGCCTCGATTTACATTTTTTTTTTTGTAATCGGACTGAGGATTTTTATAAGTCATTTAATTGTATGGATATTAAAATACGATTATTCTATGAATTATTTAAAGATTTCATGCGGTGAGAATATATAATATATATAGAATATAAATTGTAAGAGAATATAATTGTAAGAGAATAGAATATAATTGTAAGAGAATATATATAATATATACTTCTACATGAAATGATATATATTTTCATACAAAATGAATAACATTTTTCTTAACTCTCACTTCTCTTCTAGTTCAAAATTTCGAAATTGCCATAAACGTACAATGATCTATTCGCAAGGTATATGAATTTTATTTTGCTTATGAAACATAGAACGACATTTGTACCTGAAATATTTTTGTTATAAGATATCACTTGCAAGATATCATAAAATTTACAATGCACGATTTCTCATGTAAAAATGACTCATATTATTTCAGCATACGCATTAATAATTAATAATATTTCAATTTAGATACGCTCACGATGTCATTGGCGTCATCAAATACATATCATTGTCCTCAATAGTGTTCAGCAGTATAATCCTTGTAAATGGCGGTATTAACATCATTGGCGTAAGTAGTCAGGCAACATAAGTTCGTTAGAAACGAAATACGACACGTCACTAAGGTGGAAAAACGTCTTTCAACAGCATAGCGAGTTCGCGGTGAAGTGTGAATTTGTATGTGTGGTGATAGTGACGCTGATCGAAGTTTTCTCGTGCGTGTTGCCGGCCGATTCTCTGATAGAAGCGGTGAGTTATTAATTTGACAAACCCGATTAAAGCAAACAATGAGCTACGCGAAGGGCTAAGTATAATACCAGCGACCGCATATTACTTTTGTACGTAAGTGAGTAGTTTTTGAATTTCTGTTCTGCGTTTCGTCTTTACGTTTCCTCTCGTAGATGTGCAATGTACGTACAATGGAACCTCGGTTCAATTGACATTATTCTTACCTAATTGTTTGTCTATTGTCAGGCCACAATATATTATTGCACACGCTATTCTCAGCTAATCAAAATTCTACTGTTTCACGACGGTATTTTTGCAATAATGATTCCTCGCCTTTTCCCTGAGAATTCTGTGCATCTTTCGTTAACCCCTTGCACTATAATAACGAGTCAATCTCGTGATACTAATTCCAATCAAGATCTACTAAATATGAATATTATTAATTTCTTTCATGTCTAAATAAAAATAAATTCTTCTGTTAAAAATGTCTATGAACAAAATTACATGAAGACAATGAAAGCAACAAAAATTGTCTAGCCCTATTAACACGTTGAGCGCCGCGCCACCCAAATATGGGTGACACTAATTTTTGACCAATCTTGAAAATTCATTTTTATTGTAATATATTCGAATAAATTGAATTTGACTAGAATGTTTCCAATGCGAAAGAGTTCTAATACCACCCCTTCTTATGATAAATATTAACTTTCTAGCTTCGCTTTAATTAATTAAATTGTTTTAACTGTGCGAGTATTCTAGTGGTCGATTGTCGGCAGTCAACGTGTTAAGAAAAATATTAAGGATAAATAAGATGCTGATCAACGCAGCGTGAAAGGGATCGTATAGTGCAGAGGGTTAATTTCTCTCACGTGTATTATCTAACGGCGTTTACTAGTTTCACTAACGTTAATTGCTCAAGTAGGATTTACTACACAGAGTACATGTGCTATATCAAGTGTCTACAATATGAAGTGGTACGAACAAGATTTAAATGTACAGAAAACTGTACTGCGTATGTTGGTGCCTCAGAAGTCGATAGACATCAGCTTCGTATACATCATTCCGCAACTATCATTGAACTATTATTGCTCGGTATATATTTACACGTTTACGTTTAATCATGCGACAAATCTTCGTACCATTTCTGTTCGCAAGTTCATCTATTTTTATGTTTTTCTCTAGTACATTTCAGGCGCTTTCTCACTATTCACGGTTCTACGATTCGCTCTGGACGATTCACAAGTTACAGCGTCGTCCAACAATCTTAACACCACATGTTGCTACGATTGAGATACAGTTTGTTTCAACGAGTGTTTGTAGTTGAACTTAACAATCCCGGCTAGTTATTTATTCGTCCTTAACCCATTTCCATCGTTCGGAAAAAGTGCAAACATTGGTCTACAGAGTTTGTGATGCAAACGGGTTAAATCGAGCGTTTATAACTAAGGATTTCTGAATAAATCAGTAGTAAACTGGCAAGTCAGCACGAGTAGTGTAATTTTATCATTTTATAATTTTATTCGGCAATCATCTCATTTTAGAGTATTTCATTTGATTTAATTTATACCATTTCATTAGTCGTATTTTATACTATTTCATTAGTCGTATTTTATACTATTTCATTAGTCGTATTTTATACTATTTCATTAGTCGTATTTTATAGTATTTCATTAGTCTCATTTTATAGTATTTCACTAGTCATATTTCATAGTATCCACTTTTATTTCTGCAATACGCTAGTTGCAAGCAGAACAAGAATCTGTTATATCCGAATAAATTTTATTACCCATCTACAGATATGTAACAAATATTTAACACAACGGACTGCTATGAAATTACAATCACTGTTCATCGCAATCTTCCTTATTTATCGTATTTATCTATCAGCTATACATTAACTTAACAACGAACTGAACACCACCGTTGGCCGTGATAGACTGCAACAGTAAAAAAAAAAAGAAGAAGTTAGAGAGGGTTTTCCTTTTATTCTAGCTGTTGCTCAAATCCTCTCGACGAAACGGAAACGAAGCGGTTTATTGGGCACGTTCATCATCATAAACCTGCTCTTGATGTCCGCGTAATCGTACTCGATTCTGAATTGCCGCACAATCTACGAAAAATAGACAGCTAATTAAAAGGAGTGTTAAGGTATACCATTCGCGTTATGTAGCGTAAGACAATAGTTCTATGAAGAATTAGTTGTGTAGGTGTTCCAATCATCTCCTGCAACAAGGAGTGTTTCTATTGTTTGTTTATTGTACAATATACTTTCGGGCAGAAAATGTTACTGTTACGTTACTTTTCCTAGCCGAACGTGTCAGTCACGTCTGAAGTGTCCTAGAGTCAAGTACAGTAAGTATTATAAATCTATAATGACGATTTCATCTCGTATTTAATTTTTCCTATTATATCCTGCAACAAGGAGTATTTCTATTGTTTGTTTGCTGTATTATCGCGTCACTATTCCTAGCCAAGTGTATCAATCATTTGTGAAGTGTCCTAGAGCCAAGTGCAGAAAGTAAATCTACGGCAATTTCATTTCATATTTAACCCTTTGCAGTCGGGGTCATTTTAACTGGAAATCCAAAATATTTCTTCAGACCTACAGCGTTTCCATTTTTATATAACCTGGAGCATTTTATGCATTATAAAATGAAATTTTACGACTTACGTAACAGATAACAGGTCTTAACAATTTTTTAAATATTAGTAAATTTGATAAAGATTATTTTGGGGTTAATTAATTTTTCCAGATAATTTCAGTTATCAAAGGGTTCATTTTTCCACAGTATATCCTGCAACAAGCAGCGTTTCTATTAACATCAATTTCCAATACCTTCGCAGTTAGTAACATCATCGTAGTCTCGGCCATGTTCTTTCCTAGACACGAGCGCATGCCATAACCGAATGGTAGACAGCTGAAGTCGGTGTTCTCTTCGAAGTTGCTCGACAACCATCTTTCAGGTCGGAATTTGTCAGGATCTTCGTAGTTCTCTTCGCGTTGGGATGATATTTGGTTTGCCATTATGACGAAAGTCTGAAAGCATTATTAATAAAAATAGTTTCTGCTTACATATTATATAGATTATTGCTAATATAATATATTATCGCTAATATTTCTAGTCTAATATATTGATTTCCAATCTTTACCGGTTCAATTATTAACCGAGAGTTAAGAGTCTTAAGATAAAGAATTATTAAACTTTCAATTTATTATAATATTTGTTGCTGTTAATTTGACTTTCTTCCATCAACATTTTCTAGGATTAATAGGAATACCTCGACGTTATTTTGATTATCCAAATGAATATTATTGTATCAAGTATCAATAATATATGTATATATATATATAAATATATTATTAAATAAATAATATATATATATATATATATATATATATATATACATAATAATTCTTATCTATCTTTAGATAATTCTAGTTTCACACGACTCAAAATTATAAAGTAAATTTTCAATACAAACGATTATTACTGATTTAACTCTGCTTACCCCTTTTGGTATTGTGTATCCATGAAGAGATATAGTCTTCGGTAACAGTCTAGTGAAATATGGGAACGCTGGACGCAACCTATACGTAAAATACATGATCCATTTGCGATCTATCACAATACACTACAATACAATTGAAAAAATTGTCAATGAACACAAATTAAATAAAATACGACGCTTAATAGGAAATAGAAAGTTGCTTGAACATCGTCAGCCTTCGTATTACATGATCCCTGATACAATTATTACCTGAGGCTCTCTTGCAGACACGCTTTTAAATATCGCATTTCCTTTATCGAACCTTCGGTTATGGCGGAACCAGTGGTTGGCAAAACGTTCATAACCTCGTCGAACAATTTCTTCTGTACCCTCGGATTTCTTGCCAAATGATACATTAGGAATGCCTCGCAATTCGCCGTCTAAAAACAATTTCAATTCACATTCTTACTGTTCTCATTAAGAAATACTTTTCCCTTTCCTCAAACATTTATACAACTTTGAAAAATATTTTCATAGTCACAATTTATTGAGGAATATTAAATTAACCTCTTCAGGGATGATTTTTTGTAGTAAGGAACAATTTATTTGTTTCATTTTTATTTATCATCCATTTTATTTCCTTCGATGAGGCTATGGATTCTTTTTTTCTTTGCACTTCGAATAATCATAATTTTAAAAAAATTCAATATACGCGTATGCGACAATATCGCTGACGAGGTTAATATCACAGTATATGACATTTTCTGTCCAAAAGTATTTTGCAATAACTTTTGATAATTGAACAAAATATTGAAAATATCGATGCATTATCATCTTCGACGACCATAAAACACACGCTGGTCGACTGCTCTTTATCTACTTACGTTATCGACGCTTGTAAGAGAAATATTGTTTAGAGAAATCGATTTCAAGCTAAAAATCCAAAGAAGATCTTTATAAAAGTTTTCATTTTGTTTAATTCTGTTCTGCCTCACCGCTTGCACTCCTAAAATGATCATGTCCATCAGCACCGTGCAAATGTCGTCAGAGTGTATGCCGTCCGCTAAAAGAAGTTTCTCCAGGACAGGCGAGTCCTCTTCCATGCCCTCCGATCTAGTTCCTAAGAGAGACCGGCTCCGAAGTTTGCTCTGCGCTTGGCGGACGTGTTTCCCGATCAATCTGGCAACGAATAGTTCGATGGAAAATTTTCAAACCAGAATTTTTTACTACATTCTCGACTCTTTTAACCCTTTGGCTACGGCAGACTTTGGCATAGCCGTAGTTTTTCGAATATTATATTTTTGAATATTAAAATATTCAATATAATGAATTCTATTACATTAAACCGATATTACTTGAAGTGAACAATAATTTTAAGCTTTTTTTACAATATATAACGTAAATGTTACACGATATATAATTAATCAAATTTAATAAGAAACGGAGGCGAAATTTGATCTTGACGCCTATTGGCGCCTACAATACCGGGAGGCCACATGTTTCGGACGCCAATAGGCGTCAACAGTAGTCAAAGGGTTAACTAAAATAGTTTCTCGACTCTCACCCGTCGAGAACGTCGCAGGCACCGAACAGATTCTTGGCGAACGGCGTCAGGAAAAATCGCCACACCTGGAAGCCTGTTTCGCAGCGATTCATGTATTTATGGGCGGTCGCTACCGCGTTGATGATCTGCGACGGCTCGGACGTTACGTTGTAACCGGCAGTGTCCAAGAAGCCCACGTGTTTGTTGAAGACGATCGTCGAGAAGCACTCCATGGCCCAGCGCATCACGTCCTCGTGGAACTCCCGGGGCACCTGTCGATCCAAGATCAAAAGCTGTTGTATTTCCGATCTATAGCGTTTCGACGGTTAACCCTTTTGTTCCGACAGGCGTATATGTATACCACGAACAATGACCATTTATATCATTCATACTATATGTATACAATATACTTTCATTCCATACTTTACATGAGATACTTTTGGTAATCGACCAACAGTTGACTATAATATTTAAAAAAAATAAATTATGATTGCAAACATTTATATTTTAGAAAGCAAAATGATATTACTAAATATAATAATAATTAGTAAATATAAAGATATAAATATCATTGTAAAATTTAGAGAACAAGACTTCTACTTCATAGCATTCCATACCTCGGTGTCAACTACGTACTCGGTAATGCGCTCCGCAGCGAAAGGGTTAAATCATGGTTCTAACCATGATCGATACGTACTTCGTCCTGTTTGTTGCGCGTCTTGTATATCCTGGAAATCAGTTCGTCGCAGACCAAATCGATCTTGCCGAAAAATGTGGACGCCATGTTCTTGAAATCGTTCTCGACTTTGTCCCTTATTTCGAGCCAGTCTGAGGCCTGCCTAAACCAACGTAACAATAATTTGTGTATAGAGTGGAAAAGTCAAGAAACGAGTGGTTGGTTAGGTAATTTATAAAGTGCACTAACAACGAGAAGGGTCCAGCTAGGCGATACTTCCGGTGATGCAAGTGATAGTGCTGCAGGATATCAATGCCGCTGCGAACCGGCATGTCCCCTTCCTGCTTGAATACTTCGGCTATGTGCTCGGGTCTGAAATAACGAGATTATAATATACAGGTGGGCGTAAAGTGAAAGTTTAACCCTTATGACAATTGCCCGGATAGTTATTTTTAATTTGTCAGGTTACTTGAGCTTGATAATTCATTTACTTTGGTTTATAAGCTAATTGAACACAACGTCACTTGCTCTACTATTCTTGAAAAGACCTCTTTTCATGCTGTCATGGTTACCATAACTGTCGAAATTGACTTCTTTTAATTTTCAATCAGTATTGCCACGTGCTACTTTTCTTTATTTCTTTTCATTTGTTACTTCTGCGAATTGATGTTACAATATCGTAACACAGGGATTTCCTACCATTGTTTAAATAACAATAATTATTATTATTATAATTTTAAATTGGTTCTTGTTGGAATATAGCTAAATATTTACTTGTAGCATAGTGCCATTAAACATTCTCTTATCACGTTACTAAATCATTTTTGTATCATCGAGTTCGTTCATAATTTAAACATTGTTGAAAATGTCGCACAATTTAATTTCGCATAAAATGTATTAAGTTATATAAAGCGAAAATAGTACAGGTCAGAAAAACTATTTAGAAATTCGAGTTAAAACGACTTTGTCTGCAGAACAAATTTAATTATTTAGATTTCATAAATTTATATTATAGTAAAGGTAGGGGAATAAAATTTTAAATAATAAAAAAATTCAAAGGAACTGTTGGAGAACTAATTTCAATTTTCTAAAATTATTAAAGGAATAAATCAATATACATTTGGTTCTTATATCTTGCAATTCATGCAGAACATTTATATTTTGCATAAAACTTCTCAGCCTAGTTATTAAACATCGTAGAATGTTTCAGACATTGACACGACGATTAATAACGTGAAATTATAAAAAAGATACCTATGGATCATAACGATATCCCCCGAAAGAGGTCCATTCACTCTCACGATGCATCCGTATTCATTGAAAAGATATTTCAGCGGTGTGACGTTCCGATTCCACGATAGACGTCCTGCAAATCACAATCACACATTTATAACTTATTGAACACCTTTCATCGATGAATTCAAACGTTAATGATTTACAATAATGTGGAAAACTATTCAGAAGAAAAACAGTGTATATCAACATCCTAGGTATTTATACTGTACTGAGTCTAGTCGTGTTGCATACCCTAAAATTTCGAGATTACCGAGAATACTTGGATTTTTCGAAAATATTCAGATTCTCAAAAATGTTCGATTCACAAAAAACTTTGCGAGATTCTTAAAAATGTTCAAGATTCTCGAAACCATCGCTGTTTATGGAAGTAATGTGGATTTTTAAAAAAAATGTATCACAGTTATCGAACTTCCAGAATGGGGTGGTCATAACACATCAATTACATATATGAGAAATTATAATAAAATATTCATTTTTTTAATTCTCGAAATTATCACGAACCCAACACTTTTGAGGTTAATCGTGACATAAGACATTAATTACGTACACGAGAAATTATAGTAAAATATTCATTTTTTTAATTCTCGAAATTATCACGAACCCGACACTTTTATAATTAATTTTGGCGTAACACATCAATTACATACACGAGAAATTATAGTAAAATATTAATTCTTTCAATTCTCGAAATGATCACGAGCCCAACATTTTTGAGGTATCCATTGTGTTTCGAAAAACCGAACGTTTCCGAGAATCCCATAGTGTTCGGGACCCCCCGTACCGATCGCGACAGAAATTCCCTTTAAGAAAGTCAGCTGTAGACGTCTCTGATTCGTCGAGCTCTCGAGAAATGATCGCCAAGCGGCACGATCGTGAATAATCAACGGCAATTTTGTTTCGCGAATGTGATACTGTGATCTTCGGGTTCCGACCTATCGGTACTTCAACAGATCGTACCCTGAGTGAAACTGTTGATTAGCAGACTGGAAAACAGTTGCGTACCCAGGAGCGGCACGTATTTCCAATACTTCTCCCAAAGCTTTAGGATCGCGGGGCCAGGTATTTCTTCGAACGGCAACGGGGATTTATCGACGACGATCGACGGGTCCATCCTCTGTGTGGACACCTCGAAGGTGGCCGCGGAATCGTCGATCGGATCTAACAAAGGGATCGCGTCTGTGCGATTCAAGGTGTCCGTGACTACGGCCGTTTGACTTCGTGCCATCGAAGCGGCTGGAACATCGTTATCGTTCGGTAATAAGTGCTACTTTCAAACGTTCAATTATCAGTATACTCACAAATAATCTCAGAAGCATTGAAATTCAGACATTTCTGATTCTCGTTCGGCGTCAGCAGCTTCGTCATTTTCATCGCCGAACACTTTCGCGACACGGTCGCGATTTGAGGGAAAATTCTTTGCATCGTGATTGTAGTTTATTTACTCTGTTATAAATATTGCAATAAGTGATTTAATCGAATTTCTATTTTTATCGACACTTTTTACAGAATTTGTTAGAAATTTCCTCTTTTTTCGGGAAAAAGATCTATTGTCGTTAAAATAAAACGAAGGCAGTTTGGTAATTCTTATAAATATACATTAATAATTCTTATTAATATACATTAATAATTCTTATTAATCTACGTTAATAATTCTTATTAATATACATTAATAATTCTTAGCAACGTTTACTCCAATTATATTTATGGGCGCGACGAATGTGGAGTATGAAATTTAACATGAAATTGCAGTAGCCAGAAATTTACTTCCAGCTATGTTAGTATTGGAACAACGATAACAACTTTTCGCAAAAAGAATGTGCAGATCAAATGGCAAATATTTCTCACCAGCTTTCCTTATTTAATAGATGAAAATATCGTCTTTGCGTCTTATTCCTATGACAGCTGACGTTGCGAGAAACAACACAATCAGTTGCCTCGACATCAAGCGCGAGCCTTCTGATTCAATATTGTACGATGCAATTTCACACTGATCGCGACCATGAGAAATGTAACCGCGATTACTAATTTCTCTGGTCTAACCGCAATTATTAATTTTTCTGGTTTAATAGCAATTATTAATTTCTGTGAGTTAACAGTGATTACTAATTTTTCTGGTTTAACAGCAATTACTAATTTTTCTAGTTTAATCGCGATTAGTAATTTCTCTGGTCAAAACCACAACTATTAGTTTTTTTTTTTTTTTTGGTTTAACAGCAATTATTAATGTCTCCGGTTTAACCGCAATTACTAATTTCTCCGATATAACATAAATTATGAATTTCTCTGATTTAACCGCAATTACTAATTTCTCTGGTCTAGCCACAATTATTATAATAATATCTCTGGTCTAACCGCGATTACCAATTTCTCTAATTTAACAGCGATTATTAATTTCTTTGGTCTAACCAACTCCGTTTTATAAAAATTTTATTACAATGAAAAACTTATCGTTACAAATTACAAGCTATTATATTATATCCAATGTACACTCCGATAGTCACACATCGACTTCGATCTCGACATCCTCTTCCTCTTCCGAAACAGTCTTTTCTGTAGCACTTTTCGTATTATCCTTCGTTAATTTCCTAGTTGCATCCTTCTGCGTGTCGGGATTGGAAAGAGTGGCAGTGTCGCTGTCTTTCGTGTGCCGCCACTTCATTCGTCGATTTTGAAACCAGACCTTCACCTAAAAATATCAATTACTTTGTCACTTATAACCTCCTGTTTTATGCTAACACGTGACTTTATTATTTCGATTGGTTTTCTAAAACAAAAATCTGAGTTCAATGAAAAGTTTCGATCGTTTCGTTTCAATTCAATTGGTATAGTATGTATTTTACATTGATATTTGATGGTTAATCGTCGACGAAGAAGTATTAAAAAGTTCAGAAGATAGTGGATTAGTTAATGAATATCGTTTCAGAATCAATACAGAAATTAATAAAAGAATTAATAAAAAATTTACTCTTTGATAAAAACTTTCTATCACGTTCCAAAATAATCTTCGTATTAACAAAGTTCTTATTTAAAAAATTGTTATGGATGAAAATGTTGGTATAAGTCACATGAATGATTTACAAATGCATAAAACGCACTTTGTTGCATAGAATAGAGGCACCGTAAGTCAGCGAAATTATTTTAGATTTCTAGTTAAAATAGCTTCGAAAGGGATGATGACATTACCTGCGCGTCCGTCAATCCCAACGTCGCTGCAAGTTGCCTCCTGTCCGGTTTCGTTATGTACTTTTGCAAGGTGAATCGCCTCTCTAATCCTTTCCTCTGCAACGAACTGAAAACTGCTCTCGACCACGATCTTTTCCGTCTCGTACTCGCGTCGGGTTGATTGTTCTGTGTCGCGGTCGATGTTATTGGAGCTGCGAGTCGAAGCACATTTAATTACAATAAATATTAAAACATTTTAAGCACACAGAAACGTAATTTACAGATCATAGAAACAGCTGCACTGTACAAACTATTGCAAAAAATATATATATATATTGTTAAATTTGAGAAAATCTACTGAAGCTATTATCAATAATAATATACATATTTCTATTTAAAAAACTCTAAAACATCGTTACGCATAAAAATTATATTTCTTAAACTCTCAATAAAAAATATATTTTTATGTTCTAAAAAATTTAATGGAACTTCCTACGTAAGAATTGTTTTTCTTAAAAAATCATCTATCCGTCATCTTACTTATTTAAATATATATGCGTCCATAGAACGTTATTTTATTTCACCGACGTTATAATCTTCACAGTTACTATAAAATCATTATATACAAGTCAAGGTTATGTGAACAATAAAAGCAATAGTAAGAAAATCATTCGTGCAACCGGCTATATAATATCGTTCTCTTAAATAATAGAGGAGAGGCATCGCTTCTATTCACGACGTGGAATCGTACGGGGGCGTGTATTCGTCGCGGCGCGCAGAACGAAGATCACAAATTAGAGGAGGATGCGACGCGATGTAAACGGTAGCTTAAGCTGGCGGGTGTCTGTTTCAACAGATCCTAGCCCCGAACAAGAGGCCCCCGCGATTGGGTACTTCTGGCTGATTTACAGCCCTACAGAATGTATACAACATGTGTACGAATTTAAACAGTGCGGTTCCCTCTCCGGTTGGTACGGTCCTACCAAATGAATTGGACGGGCAAGATCATAGTTATTTCGGGAGAACGCGCTTTCGCGTGCGCTCGCCGAAGGTGTGCAACCACGATCGACGTTATCCCTAATTTCGCCTCATTGACTGAATTAATTTCACCTGGGCAAATATATGTTTGAAAATATACTATATATATTTTCTATGTTATATATATTATTATATTATTTATACTATATACATTATTTTTAAATATACTATATATATTAAATATAATAAATATACATAGGACGGTCGTTGGAGTAATTATAATTGTTTAAAAATTATGGAGGTGGTATTTAATGATCGATTTACATTTACATTATATTAATATAAAAAATTTTGTTGGAATTTTTTAAATCTCGGCAACTAATTTTTCTCAAATTTTCATTATAGACTTAAAAGTGAAGATAAGTGAGTTTTTCATCTTTTGTCATTCCAAGTAATAGCAAAGCTTTTCTAAAAAAAAGAAAGTTTAAAAGATATGATTTTAAAAGATTCAAGTAATTTTAAAAACATATTGCATCTCAAAAAATGTTTTGATCAAAAACGAAAAAGAATCATACACTTTAGTATAACATTTTTTAAGTATTTAGGCTGTTCGACGTATATTATTTCGAATGAAATGAATGGTAATAAATGATCAAGAGTGCCAACTAGTTTATAATTCATCCACAAGGACGTTGAATTGTCGTGATCGAGCATCCTCGATATTCGAGGGAGCTCAGGCGATTAAAGAGAAATTTTCGTGCTTTAACTAACCGAGCAGGGGTCGCGCGACGAAACCGCTGTTTACGCGGCGTGTAAACCAACGGTGGCACTTAAGATGTCGTTTAAACACGGACAGGAAACACGAGAATACGCTGCCGCGTAAATATTTTGCCCTACTTGCTGCCGGAGAGTATTCCGGAGAGACAAGAACGGTGACCCATATGGTCGCATTTGTTAATGACGCAACACGTTCGTTTCACGACCGTTCAGGACGCAACGACAACGATTTCCGCTACTAGAAGATCATCGGGAAGCCTAAACGACCGCGAACTGGGGGGTCTTTGAATTATCGATTAGCCGGCTCGATCCGTTCGCGCGACTATTAATTGCTAGATCTAACAATAGATACCAATTGATGAGAAAGTCAATACGTTTCGTTAAACAAAACTGTATATTCTGACAGATAAACTTCGGTTGATTCTAATCGCTTTGCTCTGTCATTTTTATCGAAACTATCCTCGATAATATCATATACTGTTTGTAGTTCCATCGATGTCAATAAATATTATAAATAAATATCTTGCAAGCTGATAAATATCAAACGAACTTGACCTGTCATTGCAGGGTTGTTAAAGTCATTCTTCAATTCTATTTTAATCTTGCTAATTATTATTTTCTAGCAGATTGCAGATATGCTTATCAAAAATAAAAAAAATTCTAATTTGTATAGAATGCTAAATAAAAGATGATTTGATTATAAAATGAATATCTTGCAAGCAAATAAATATCAAGAAAATGTGACTTGTCATTGCAAGGTAGTTAAAGTTATTTTTTAATTCTATGTTAATCTTGCTTATTGTTATTTTGTAACAGATTGCAGATATACTTATCAAAAATAACAAACAAATTCTAGTTCATATAAAATGCTAAATAAAAGATGATTATACCGCGTGTTTTGTATATTGTTGACAAAATTATATAAACTGAATGCGAAAGAGTAGAAACGTTTAATGAATTTGAAGATACTGTTGACCTATTCTGAAACTGTTAAAATTATTTAGTGAAGAAGCACGCGGCTTTTATATTTCGCAATTGATAGACGCTATTTTTAGTTTGCATAAAAATACAGAAACTAGGACACCAATCGAAAATGAACATTATTTTTTTCATGAACAGTCTGAGGATCTTTATACAAATTTCTGTTTTCGTACTTCATTTTATGTAAACTTTTATCGACGGACTGAAACAGGAAAATCTTTAAAATTATTATACGAATTTCTGTTTTCGTATTTCATTCTATGTAAACTTTTATCGGCAGATTGAAATAGGAAAATCTTTAAAATTATTATACTTTCTGTTTTCGTACTTCATTTTATGTAAACTTTTATCGACGGACTGAAACAGGAAAATCTTTAAAATTATTATACGAATTTCTGTTTTCGTATTTCATTTTATGTAAACTTTTATGAACTGATTGAAACAGGAAAATCTTTAAAAAAATAGTTGGATGGTTTGGTTTAAATATAAAATTGGAATAGTTGGATTGAATGGCTTCTAATCAAGTCCTTAATTATCTAATCAGGCCCTTAATAATGTAATCAAGTCATCGACTATCTAAGCAGGACCTTAACTAGCTAATCAAGTCCTTAATTATGTAATCAAGTCCTCAACTATCTAAGCAGGTCCTTAACTATCTAATAAAGTCCTTAATAACGTAATCAAGTCTTCAACTAGCTAACCAGGTCCTCAACTATCTAATCAGGTCCTTAAGTATCTAATAAAGTCCTTAATTATGTAATCAAGTCCTCAACTATCTAATAAAATCCTTAACAATGTAATCAAGTCCTCAACTATCTAATCAGGTCCTTAAGTATCTAATAAAGTCCTTAATTATGTAATCAAGTCCTCAACTATCTAATAAAATCCTTAACAATGTAATCAAGTCCTCAACTATCTAATCAGGTCCTTAACAATCTAATAAAATCCTCAATTATCTAATCAAATCCTTAACTATCTAGTCAAGTCATTACTAACCTAATCAAGACAGTAACTCTACAATGAAGACAGACAGTATCTGTTCTACCAAGATAATCGTAAAGTCAATTAAACAACGAAACACTTACGCCTAGGAACAGGTCGCAGCGGGGCAGGCCGATAAATATTTCCATAATTCTCGATGATTCCGTTCCCATGATTAGCATTACTATAACTCCCATGGACCGTCGTCTGACCGTAGGTGAACGGCGGGTAGATGCGAAGGGCCTCGCACCTGACGCAACTCCCCGGGCAAGGGCACCTCACCGTCGAGAATTGCACCGGAAGCGGCCTGAGTACATCTTTCGAAATTTGCGGAATCTTTACTGATCTATCGTTCGCGCCGACATCAATTACAACAACAATTAAAAGAAGAATTATCAACGGATCACAGAATCGAACACCGTTCCCCCGTTCTCTCACCTGTCTTTCTCGACGAGATCTCGTCCGACAATATCCGCTCCACGCCGAACTTCAACTGCCTCGAACAGTTCGTCGCGTCCACGACCCGGTTTATTACCTCGTTCATCATTGTCCCCTCCGAGATACTCGGACAATTATCGTCCGATAATTGTCAGCGACAATTACAGCGACAACTATTAAAGCGATATCACGCTTTGCACTTCGAACAAATTTACGAGCGCGTATCGGCCCGCGTCACTCGGATCCCGCACATTTTACCGCGACCGGAAACAACTTGCTTCCTCGACTACGTTCGAACGAGTTTTTCATAAAGGATCGTGAGGAGGTAATAATCGCAGCGGCGCGAGACGCGGATGACGGGACAGTTAAAGAACGACTTTCACGGAAGTACATAAGAATGAACGAGCGGGGCCGCGTGTGTTCCTGCCATGTTCCGACGGAGATTTTCGTGTAGAAAAAAAGAAAAATCATCGGAGCTCGCGGCGATATCGGCCGCGTGGATTGGTCCGCGCGCGGACGCCGTAGGCGTGTCCCGAAGAAGATTGGTCCCTGAAAGATGATGAGCCCCGAGGCCAGGGTTGCGAGACTCCATGGTGCGTCGCTCGCAACAATTCCGCTTCCCGACGCGCTCTCCGCCGAGTAAATATTATAAAACCGGGCGCGGGGGGAGTAACGTAAATATAACCCCGTTCGTAAATCATCGCGGGGAAATAATAAATAACCCTTGTACTTTGGGAATTTTAAACGAAAACTGGGGACGGATGTTGTCGAAACCGCGGAGAGATGAAGCTGTTACTCCATTTTGAACGTTTCATTGTCATAGTTTGATTATAATGTAAGTAATCGATACGGTTAAATACAAGGTATAGATAGTATACATAAACTTAATGATAAAAACCATGACGACTTATACTATACAAGTTAATAATGAAATCTATCGAAGAACCATTGTCAAATCGTAAATCACGTGTTCGCCGAGTTTTAAACCATTTAACCCTTAAATGCATGATGATGTATATTTACATCAGTGTTTTCTTCCGTACATAATTTCTAAACGGTAATTCGAACACAGTATGTTTTACTTTTAATAGGTGCTAAAAATATCTATCATAGTTTTTGAACGCAAACTTTCATGATGACATTTTTTTTTTCTTTATTTTTCCCTTAATCTATATTTAAGTAACTACTTGTTTCAATTTATTGTATTTAAAAAGGAAAAATCATGCATTTAAGGGTTAATTCATCGCTCGTGAACATACCTCTCATACACGCGTGCGCGATAATCTATCGATAATCTAGCGTAAACTGTGAAAATTATAAATCGAAATACCAAAATGAAGACGATACTCTTTCCATCCTTTGTGTACTCCTGGTATCGATAAAAATGTCTGGCGTACATTCCAAAGAAACATGGTGGCTACAAATTTCAACATAGATACAAAAAATAACAATGATCCCAGGAATTCGTTTAAAACGGATATCCATAGTTTAATCATACGTCTTTGCTTGTATCGTTAACGTCGATTAAATATTTCCAACAATCGAGGGCTTGATCAGATTCTGATCTTAATTGTTGCAACATTTATCAACGTTTGCCGGAGCATTTCTTTTTCATTTAGCAGCGGGTTTACGTTTTCGCGGATTAACGTCGTGGGCGGAACAGTTTTCGGCACGTAGCGATGATTTAAAATCCCGAAAGGCCGCGGTGAAAAAATATAGAAACGATGAAGTTCTGAAAAATGTTACTCGGGCTATACATATCCGTGGAATAATAGCATAGAGACGTACGGCCGATGATATCTCTGGTAGCCATATGGTTATCTTTGCATGCAGACTTTCCGAGTATACAGTCACTTAGGTGTTTATTTGAAGAGCCATGTTTGAAGCAGCCTCTCTACCCACACGCCAAGAATATTCTTCGGGATATGTACACACCGTGATCCTCTATTCGATTTTATTAGGTTTTAGGATTTTCGTGAGTCCGCCGGATCGTGATAATCGAACCTTTAATTGAGTCGATCGGGTATCACGGTGTCTTGATCCGGTTTAATGTATGGCACGTATGGCACTTCCCCATTCTACGGCGATATTAATTGAAACGGGGAAAGGTGGCGCGTCAATTACCTCTTGTTAAGTCTATTTTACATCTTACCGTTTTTCACGTGGTCATTTGTAATTTTTATAGCTTGCAAGAACACGTCGACTAAATTTTAATTTTTAAAGAAAAGTTATATTTTGAAACGTACTATTGTCATTGCAATAATCGGTATTAATAAGTATATTTTAAAAGTCATATCTCTTGAAATTATATCTTTTAAAATCATATCTTTTAAAATTATATCTCTTAAAATCATATCTTTTAAAATTATATCTTTTAAAATTATATCTCTTAAAATCATATCGTTTAAAATTATACCTCTTAAAATCATATCTTTTAAAATTACATCTCTTAAAATCATAACTCTTAAAATTATATCTTTAAAAATCACATCTTTTAAAATCATTTTCTTTATTCTAAATCATTTCATAACTTCCTATATTTCGTTCAGATTTTTATAGTAACCATAACCAGATTTATTCACAAATTTTGAATTCAAATGTATCAATCGTGTATCATTGATATTAAAAATTATTGTGTTCCTTTATTTTACCCTTCATATCGCTGTTGCTATAAATTACAACTCGTTTCATCTATTCTATCAAGCAGACAGTAAAATATTAATAAATCGTTTACGGAAATACATGTTTAACCTTACACTCCATTTTGGATTACGTTTTCTTAAAATATCGACACGGGTGAGTATTCATTTTCTAGTCTCGTACACGGCATAAGACCGCGACAACATGATCATTCCTTGATAAAGCTTGTCGATCTCGAAGTTGTTCTCCGTGGGATCGAAGACGTGCCGCTTCGGCCGTATGTAGCTCTGCAGCCCCTGTAGATTCTGAAACGCAGAATCACTTCGTTACTTCGAATCGGAACGTTTCCCCGGGTTTCGGGAAAATGACGTAATTTTTCACGCAATTTCCAGCGGCGCCGCGCGAAGTTTGTTTTTCAACAGCGGCGCATGTTTTCCGAGACCGTATCAAGAAAGATCGGAATCGTTCACCTTCGAAACGCTACCTGGTATCGACGAAATGTCGCTCTGTTGGAGAACTAGGCGAGAAAACCTAACCTCTAAGAAATAATAAGCCATCTACTATTATTTTAATAAAAACTGGAAAAAGCATTTAAATGCATTCTCGGAGATAAAAAAGTGACGATCGATGCTATGGAACGAGATTGAGTGATGTTAAAATAAATCTGACTTCCGGTAAGCCTGAAGCTTGCTAAAATATTAATAATTCATTTTCCAGTGCAACAAATGAAATTGAAATTCTATATTAATTCGTTGTGATTAATCCATCGTAAATGATTTCTTAATAATTAGCGTGAATATTTTTTTAACTCCAAAAATTACATATTTTACATATGTATACGGTACATATTTTACATATGTATACGGTACATATTTTATATATGTATACAGTACATGTTTTACATATATATACAGTGCATATTTACGCAGATATTTGTACTGCTTAAATGAATTATCTATTTAATTATATTTATACTATGATAATAAATTAACCGTTGCACAGCATTAAATGACGTTCTTTTTAACAATCTTGAGATTCCATATTTATTTAAAAACGTCAGTAAATTATTCATAGATACGTCTAGCGTAGATAATTGGCAATCATCGGTCCAATAGATGGAAGAAAACCGCGGCTGGCGAACTCTTAAAAGAGTTTATGAAATATCAATTTTGGGGAACGATTACCGAACGGACAGCCGGCTGAAAAATAATATACAAAGAGAGCTTACCGACAGAACGATCACATTCCCGTTGTTCATGCCCCCGGAGTTTCGGCGAATCGCCATTATTATGAGCGTGAGCAAATAGCCGCCGAATGCGAGGAACGAGAGCGCAGTTACAGCCAGCTGGAATATTTTCGAGATCTTCGTATCTCCTTTGCCTTTCTCCTCGTAGTGGTCGCCTCGTCTCAACGGCCTCCCATTGTTCCTTTTAACGTTCATCTTCAATGGAAGCGCCATCGGCAACGAAACCGATAACGTTCTACTCGATGCCTCGTCGTCGTCGTCGTCGTCGTCGAAGATATCTACGGGTAAACCATTCCACAGCAAATTCCAAACACTTGAGAAATCGAACTATGAACAATAGTTGAGGAGATTTCAAAATATTCATTGCCGTGAAGATAAAAAAGTATTCAGCGCTTTAACGCGTTTACTGCTGAAGAATTGTTGTTCAGAAAATCCCACGAAACTGAGGGAATTAGTGAAATGGTAGGTTAAAGTGTAACACAATAATTAGTAGACAAAACACCTAATTATATCAATTGTTTCACGAATATCGAGTTTTTATTGTATTAACTAGGAAACTCCATTCGGCGGACCTAAAATACTGCCATTAGTTTTTATTGTTCTTTTGACTTGAAAAAATTAAATTCAAATACCTCGAAAACAATATATTTCTGAAAGAAATGTTAAGTATATATATTTATTTATTTCAGCGTCACGGTCAAGAAATTGGACTTGGTTTACTAACACCTAACAATACACTACTATCTTAACCTTTCATTCTTTACACTCAAAATCAATTCTCAACTGATCATTATATATCCGACATAACTATATATCCCAGTAATTATACCATATTCTGAATTATCTTCAGAGAATCGTACATTTCTCAAAAAGTTGCGCTACAACAAATCAATTCCCCATTACTCGCTAATAAACTTTAATGTCTAGTGATATACTAGAATCACGATGCCTCCCGGGAGGAGACAACGAAAGGGTTGATAACGGCCCTCGAGGACTCACCTCCATCGTCTCCGAGCATATTCTTGATGTGGATCAGTTCGCTCATCGGCAATTCGATGAGACCGCGGACCTCGTCCGCGTACAAAGTCGTCCGATTCGCAGACGCGACATCCAAACAAGAAAACACGAATAAAACGAATGCTGCGGAAATAAGTGGTCCGCCGCCGGTGCTCCCAAACCTGGCGGGTTTGAGAACGTTTTACAAATAATCCGGACACGTGGAGATTACGCCGCGCAGATTCTTACCCCGTCTTCATATTAAATTCTATTTCGAGCGGCGACACTTTCGGCGAAACTTCCAAGGAGTCCTTCCTGATCTCGAGCGAACAGGATGCGGGCTACTTCGAGAAACGACTGTGTGTCCTCCGAGTCGCGGGATCTAGTTATTCTCGTGGTTGGCCGACGAAGCGAGAAGAGTCCCCGTCGTCGGTCACCATAGCGTGAACGGTAACGTTATGTACTCAGCGGAATGGAAATGAGTAATTAACACCCGTTATGGGCGGCTCCGTTGTAATTTTCAGTAGCGCTGGAACTCCCATAGAGAGGACACCATGCCGAAAATTCTGTGCGCTTTGATCTGTGTCCTCGGTTTTTCTGTCGTCGACACGGTGCAACAAAAAGATGGTGAGTTGTAATTAAACGGGCATGTAATGTAATTTACAATTTAAATAGGCATGTTCTCTGTCAACTGTGTTCTCTGTCTCTGTGTAATTAATATCGTAAGTTTTGCTTTGATCTCGTAACTGAATTGCTCTGATTTTATATAAATTCTATGGTTGCTAATTGTGAAAGAATTAGCGTCACCTATATGTAACCAACGCGGCGTTCAAAGTGTTATTCTTTGTGTTTCTTCGAAGCTCGTTTTGTCCAAAAGAGTTCAAATAATGTGGGAACAATGGTTGTTGGATAATACGTTAGAAACTCGGAGCAATGTTAAGGAATTTTTGGGATAGCCTAGAGCGCAAGAACCTGAGGTAAAAATTGCATAGATTTGAATTGCACAGACATTGATTGCATAGACTTTAGTTGAAACTTTAAAGACTTTAATATATAAATGCAGACTTTAAAATGTTCGGAAACATTTGCGAAAGTTTCGTGTCGATTGCAGGTGTGCTGGAGAAAATAAAAGCAGGATTGGAGTACGCGACGAATTACCTGGAAACAGCGAAGGATATAGCCGATCTAGTGGCCAAAAGTTTAGGCAAGAAGCAAAAAGAGAGGCGAGGCGAAGACGAGGACAAGAACAAGGCAGGTTTCGTGCCGTCGGACGTGATGTCCGCGTTTTTCCGGATGATCGGCCTCGATTCGCAAAAAGTTACGGCGATTGTCGTCAACAGTGTAATATTTCTTGCTCAAATGGTAATTAATTATTGCACAACCATCTACCACGTATTTAATAATTGCATCTTAATCCCCAGAAGCTAATCAATAGCATTTTTAACGCGTCAGCTATATACGCGGTTCGACAATTTTCTACTAAATAATAATTTCAAACTTGTCGCTTTATATTAATGCCAATAATTTATTCGATTATGAGTAAAAATAGTACTTGCATGCGAACAATTTTTTATGAAATTTCCTTTTGGATTTTAATGTGATTATATATCGTGTTGAATGCCGAATATCAACCGTTGAACTTCAGACGTACAAATTCGTGTTCATCTGTTCAGATTAGTTCGCTGTTCGAGTTGAAACCGCCGAAAGAAAATATCGCGAGGGATGCGAACGACGAGGACGAAATGTCCAACTGGAATCCAGCCGACATGATCATGGAAAGCAAGAACGAAAAGGTTCGAAAAAACGAGAAAACGCTGATAAAATAATTGCACTAATAATACATAATAATTATATACATAGTAATAAAAATATACATAATAATAATAATAATAATATACGTAGTAATAAAAATATACATAATAATAATAATAATATACATAGTAATAAAAATATTCATAATAATTGTGTTGACTAAAAAAATTTGTTTCCGAAAGATCCAACGATTGATCGAGCAAGCGTACGACGAAAAGCTGCCGAACCAGTTGATGGAAAGGATAGACGGCGTCGATTCCGCTTGCGTGAAGCTGCTGCTATGCAAAACCTCGCCGGTGATTAAGGCCGCGCAGAATTTCCTGAAGAATAAGGTGCAGGTCGAACCTTACCGAATGACAGCGTGGCTGCCCAGCAAGGACGATTTCGAGGAGAACAGCGACCAGTGCGATCACACTCACGTGGATTGCAATTTGCATTCCTAACGTGTATTAAATCGGCCTGCAGATTATGTGCTAAAAAATGATCGAAAACTGGGGCCATTTAGTCTCGGGGAATTTTGAAAGGATTGAAACGAAACAAAAATCTACTCACCTGAAAAATCACGTTCCATTTCGATCATATTCGATTTACAAGAAATGGAAACGAGAACAATGAGTCCTTCGAAATCATTCTTAGCGATACAAAGGATATCATTTTTTTCGTCCTTTGCGCTTTAAATTTTGTCTGATCGTTATCTATTTACAAAGCAGTAGGTAACGCTTTAAGGAAAATATAAATTATAAAATAATACACAAAAAATGAGTAAAAATAATATATAAAATATAAATATAAAACGTTAAGAATAATTGGTCTGCTAAATGTTAAAGAATTATATTTATACAGATATATGAAATAAAAAGTATTAACGTGAAAGTAACATAACAATACTGTCCAACAAATTTTAACTTTCTTTAGATTCTTTAATATCTAATTATATTAAATGATCCTTGTAGAGAGTCATTTCCCAAACACGAATCTAAAAATGAAATTCTTGTGTTATTGTTAGTTCTTGAAAAATTCGAATTTTTCTAAAGACGTCTTTTTTAAATTAAAATAAAATAGGAAGGTTTAATTGGTCTGAAAAGATCGAGTTACGCTTCCTGGAGGTCTAATTTTTAATACATACATATATATTAACCCTTTGCACTCGGTCGTCCCCTCTCAGGGGACATCGTAATTCTAGTATATGACTAAACATTAAAGTTTAATAGCGATTTGCAACTATCTCTCGATGTCTACAAATTCATATAAATCGAATATTATCATAAAAATATTATATATACATATACATATATAAATATATATCGTATACTATATAATAATATAAATGTTTATAAGGGCTGGTAGGTAACATCCACGATGGCGCCGAATGCAAAAGGTTAAAAATCAAGTAGTCTGCAAGGATCTAGAGAAGAAATCGTCTGCGAGTAGAGTAATGATTTATAGACCATATATATTTGCGTCCATACAAATATATACTATATTACAGAATATACAAGGTAGTCCAAAAATGAATTTACCGAATCTTGTACGTCATAATGCCTCCCTTATCATACACATGCTTGTCGTGGAACGAAAAAAAAACCGAAGAGAACGTAGCGGATTTCAGTCGACTCCCCTCCGCGTATACTCGACATTCGTTTGAACGAAATTCTGCGACGATCGAAGCATCGGCTCGGCTTAACTCCGATCATCGCCGGAATGGACAAGTCGATCGCTCCATCGATCGCTCGATCCTTGCGAGCAACGCGTTCGCCTCTCGCCCCGATCCGCGGAACGTCTCGTCGACGAGGAAAAACGCTTCCGCGAACTGTATTGTGCGAGGAGCTTGACACATGCAGCGACGCAACAAGAGAAACGCAATTAAACTCGAAAATATATTATCTGTAAACTAATGGCTTTTTTTTCTCACACTCTTCGTTTCCCACCTCGCTTCGCCGTTCGAACGAACACGCGGGGAGGGTGCTCCGCGTTCTAGCGTCGAACAAACGCAACATAGTCGGACGTAATATCGTTCGTTTACGAGGAAGATACTTGTACGATTCGCAAGGACGGTGCTAATAGAAAACCACTACGATCTGGGATTAACGATCGTCCCAACAAAAATAGTCTATCCGCGTTACCCTTTACCGACACACGAGCACGGCCGTCGCCGGAGCGATCGTCGTCGCCAACGATGGACGCCGATCGCCGCGGCGGCGGCGACGGCCATCAAACAATAACGAACGGAATATATATAACAACGACCGTAACAACAAAGAACAACTTTCGAGTAACAACTACGTAAAAACGAGGAGGTGACGCGGGGGATCGCCGCGTGATCCACGGTGAACCACGGTGAACCACGGTGAACCACGGTGGCCGCGATCAGCCGTGGATCCGACGAGCGTGTAGAACCACGGCGTTCCGGTATAAAATGATCGGTCGTTTCTACGCTATACATCTAACGAGATCTGGATTATTGCGAGATACATCATGCTTCGGAGTACGGTAGATCGCTAGAAACCACTAAAAACCATCCGCGATCGAGTAACGATGGAGTAAATTGAACCGCCTCTGGGTTGCCGGACCGAGCCAGAAACGTATTTGGCATTACATCGCCCTCTACTCTGTCCCTGTAAATATCGTAGTACGCATTTGTGTGTATGTGTATATGTCTCTGTGTGTGTGTTTGTTTGTGTGTGTATGTGTAATTATGATTAAGAGTGTCTGATAATTACGAAACTTTGGCAATCGAGAGACATTGTCGTGGCGAAACGTAGCGAGGTTTCGCGCTCGCGCGCGCGCGCGGTTCAACTTCGATGCTCGAGAAGCGATCGGACTCTCTCGTTGCTTCGATCGGCCCTCCCCCAAAAAGTCTTGCGAGTCTCGTTTACAAATTAATTTTGATTGGCTGCGATCACATTCCGCGTTTTTTGGGGAAAACGTGGGAGAGGGCCGGACCGTGGACCGACGCTTCCCGTTCGTCGAGGAACCGGCGCCGGGTCGATCAACATTCACGTAAAACGTATTCGAAGTCGGCTATACGTATATCGTGGTTAGCGTATAGGTTAGTTAGAGATACGTACAATTACAGTCTCCTCGCGCACGCGGGATAAATTCGTTCTCGAAAATATATATAAAGGATCAACAGACTGTGTTCGGGGAGGAGGAACCAGCGAGCCCCGTATACCGAGGCGTACGGGCACCGTGGAATACTTATTTACAAAAAGAACGCGCACCCGAAGGGCCCCCGTAGTGTGGCCGACCGAACACGGCACTGCTGGGAACGTTCGGCGTTTCTTGAAATCAAGCTCGTTGGGTTTCCTTTGAACAGTGAAAACGCTGCGACGATCTTGGAAGTAGTTTATGAGAATATTCGTCGCGCGATGCTTGTAAAATAATCGATCTATTATTTGTTAGGCTGCGGATGTTTGTGCGAAGAGAAAGTTGTTCGAATCAGTTGCGAGGAACAAGATTCGTATAAAAATCAGTTTCCTCTTTTGATCATTCTAATAAATGGAGATAAATGTATAATGTCTTTAAATTCACTTAATGTCTTTAAATTTACTTAATGTCTTTAAGTTCACTTAATGTCTTTAAATTAAAATGATTAAATATAATTAAAATAATATCTTTAAATTCATATAATGTCTTTGTTGCTTGGAATTTTATCTTGTCTTTTTTATCGCGAATACAGAAAATTCGCAGTCTACTTGTCGCAGTTAAGATGTGATCATGTGATCAGTTTCAGCGAAATTCAACTATCTGTTTCCTCTATACGCGAGAATTTTAATTGTTTAAGTCAGAAATGACATAACCTTCCTGATAAAATATAACCAGGTATACGCACGATTATTTATCTTTTTATTTATCAATTCTTTGCAACACATTTTTTATTCGTTCTTGATACGTTAATATTCCTATAGGCTTTAATAAAAACTGACAATTTAATTTAGTTATCAGACATCAATTTTTCGAGTCTGGGTCCGAATAGACCCCGCGTTCAATTATTAACGAACGAAGGAAATGAGTCTCTGAATTAAAAAGCTCGTATATGCCTTAATAGACATAATTTCGTTTTTCTCTCGTTCTTTTCGAGTCGATGATACGATCACTATGATCAGATAAATTCAACGAATTTTTCTGAATATTTGTCACCAGATTAAACACATCTCAACTGCAACAGTGAATAAATTTACAGATTGCGTTCGCTGCTCGAGAAATTCCCAAGAATGTTAATAAATCTCAAAAAAAGTATGTAACCCATTTAAAACGAAATTATAAATAAAATCTGATCCGTTAAGTTGATAAACCACTTGCCAGACGAGGCATTACATTGTTCAGTATGCCGCGGCCAACAACAGATCGCGTCGCAGCGAGGAGAAGGGGTTGTCACAATTCCCGTCTCGGTCGGTCAAACTATCGCATTCCACGCGGGGATCGCTCGCACACACGCCCTGTTCCCAGATCCACATTCAGACTTGGCGAGTCCAGTGACTTTCTCATTCGTCGTTCTTCAGCGAGACGCTTTTGCTCGATCAGCGGAACGAACGTCGCGCGACGCTGTCACGCGGTTCGCGTCGTTCGAGCCGCGGTTCGCTCGTGCAGAGATTCTTCCGAGGCGCGCCACCTTTGGTCCGAGCTTCTTTCAAAAGTGTCGCGCGGACACGCGGAACTCGACGAACCCTATCACACCCGTAGCCGGGGGTAGAGTTACTCTAATCGTAGTGACTCTACGTGCACGTTACAGTCTTGATTGTTGATACAGGCGAATAGATGAACAGAACTCGTTAGGAACAAGCGGATGTGAGGCTTATCAGACCGGCCTAGGCCAGAACGAGCACGATTCTCAGACTTAATCTAACGACGATTCGACAGGAAACTCGCTTCCAAATGACACGATGCTGATTTGGTCAGTGATTCACGCCGAGGCATTCCGTCAAATAAATAACTAGCTTAGGAACGTAGAAAACACGACGCCGGTGTCCGAAGAGCAGCGAGAGTACCATCGGGCTTGTTCGTTGAAAGAAATACAAAACGAATTACAGCTAATTTGAAAATTGAAGAAACAGGAACGAAAACTTTTGATCCGACGAAGAAAGATTGAAGTTCGTGGATAAAATCGATGGATCATTGAAACAATAAATATCTGTTGACAAACTGTCGCTGCTCGTAGGACACCCTATATATATAATTAAATTGAATACGACACTGTGCAATCAGTTTTAAGAACGTGCCGGACTTCGCGTCAACAAAACGGGCGACTAAATCTCCTCGCAATTATCAACGAAACGATTAACTCTCGACTAAAAACTACTCGAAACAATGGATGGGAATGTCGTGATCGATGACGATCGCTGGACCGTGGATCTTCCCGCGATTCCTCGTGTTCGCGTTAATTGTTTGACGAGGTAAACGCGCGAAGGTCCACGGTTCGGCGATCGATATAATCGGGAAAGAAATCCTTGCACGAATCCCGACGAACTATGACGATAGGCATTCCGTCTTTCTTACGTCTAATGAATTCGATCTCTACGATTGATTAACGTCGTATTAAAGAACCTCCAAAGTGATCTAACTCCGTCGCGAAATCACACAGACTATTTTTGGTATACACGAAACAGCTCGATGGGGTTTCAGTTTCGCGTCGCGCGAGACGCGTAGGACAATCGTATCATTTCATGCGACACGGTCGACATTTGGAAACGAATTTTTGTATGCCAGCGCACGGTGGCGCCCCCCTCAGAGGGTCGCCTGGCCCGGCGTGATCAGGTCGGTGTTCTCGACGCGGGCCTGTCGCAGCCAGTCCCTCAGGTTCCATGTTCGTTCCATCAGGTTCGAGGTGGTCTTCTCGACGGTGCCGACGCTGGTCGTGAAGCCGCTGTTAGGACCGTATTGGGCGATTATGTTCTGCGTGGTCGCGGCCGGCGGTTGCGCAGCTGTCAGTTGGGACAAGATGTTCGACTGTATATTCGGAGTACCAAATGTTCCTGTAAAATATAAACCGTATTAACCTTTCAAGCGCGGCTGGATTACGCTCGAATGAAATTTTTCGTAACCAAATTACCATTTTTCTTAATATATCATTTTTTTTAGTACAGCTATATATATTGGGTTGGGGAACAAGTTCGTAGCGTTTTTATATTTTCTTTTATTTCGCAACGATTCGTTGCTGTTTGACAAAGTGTATAATGTTCATACGATAGAGCTGTTTCTGCTCTAGAAAACTGTGCACATTTTTATGCCATCGTACTGTTCACTCACGTTGAAAATTAGCCTTGCTTAAGTCGTCGTATCGGCACATTACAGTGTACGATAAATACATCAACGAAAATGCATGCTAGAACAGAAATGCTAAATACGTATATTTCGTTCTAGCATACCTGAGTGCGTTTGAAAGAACCCCATTTACCAATAAAAACATTGATACGTTGTTTCAGGCAGGTGTGGCACATTTAAACGAACGAGAGATCACTGCCGATCCGTCGATGGAGAAGAGTATGTCGATAGAATAATATGAATGATCGCTTGAACTCGATGGTTACCGTAACATGGATAAAGATCGAAAAATGTAAAAAAAAGAAAGAAGAAGAAACAGAGGGTAAACGAACGATGTGAAGACATGTTCACTGACCTTGAACACTATTCGGCTGCGCGGCGAGATGGTGGAATCGTAGCCATCGCAAATAAGAGTACATCAGTGTTGGGGGCGGCGGCACGTTACTGTCCTGCCGTTTGCTCAGGACGCCCCAGATCTCACGTATTTCCGAATTTAGGTTTTCCAGGCTTGCGATGATTTCCGTCGACTCCTGGTAGTGATCCGGTTTGTCTGAATACGGGGGGCGGGATCATGACACAAAACCGAAAAATAAACATGTGTGCGGATGAACGTTAATAACCGGGTAGTCGTCGTCTGGCCGCTAAGCGATGCAGACGAAAGCCACACCGTGGATGATTTAAAGAAACGAATCGAACTGAGGCGGGCGCATCGAACGAATGACGAAACGGAAAAGAGAACAGCGACGGTGACGGAGCGGGGTCTGGTGATACACGGGGGTATTGGCGTCGTGTTCGTTCGCTCACCTATGAACGGGTCCGTTCCCAGATCAGTGGAGCTGAAGCCGCTGCTCGCGCTAGACATATCGCTCAAAGTTAATTCGTCGTTTCTTGTTGAAGTCGCGTCGTTCTCGTTCCGTCTTGCGCTGGCAACTCTCTCCAGCGTTTGCTCTAAGTGTCTCAAATGTATCACCTTCTCCCCGAGCAGGCTTTTCGTGCGGTGCAAACTCACTTCCACATCTGATAGCTCGCGTTCTTCCTGCAATACGACGGCGGACTCGATTAAATCGTCGTCGCGGTTTCCTCGCTAGATCGATCGTCGATTCGCTATTTATACCTTGTCTTGTCTAAAATTACTGTCATCTGTGAGATGAAAATTCAACAATAGCATTGTAATGGTAACAGTAGCAGTAACATTATTGTGACGTTATTATTTGGTACACGACTAGAGTGTTAATTAATAACTAGACTACGAATCTTTATTGATTCCAATAAATTATGGATTTAAAATAAAACTTTAGAAATTTTAATGAATCGAAAATTATACGTAAATGTTCTTATGTAATATTTTAATTCTTTTCAGTTTCACCGTACCACTCTTATTATTAATTATAAATATATTAATCATAAAATCCGCAGTCTATTGATAATCGTCGCATGAACTGCGCATGCTACTGTTACTACAAATATGTGGAAATACACGTGCAATGTTCCGGTATACTAGAGCTATATTTTTTCAAATTTTCGATTACTCTAAGATTACTCTAAGGGGTTGACTTTCTCTCCTTTAACAAGAACAACAATCGATAAGAAAAGTACACATCGAATACTGTTGCGACAACCTCGGGAAACGTCGTTCATAGTCCGCGAGTTTACCTGAACTAATTGTTCTAGGGTGGCACGTGCGCTGCTTTGCTTCCAAGCTCTCTGCCGTCCCTGAAAAGCGGTCTCTTGGTCTCGGAGCGCCTCCTGCGCCCTCCTCACGGAGTCCCTCTCGACGTGGATACGATGCCGGAAGAATTCCAGCTCCGAAGAGGCGTTCGCCGGCGCTAAAAAATCGAGCAGATCTCTTTTCGGTGTCGTCGAGACGAGCCCCAGCGTGAACCGTTCGTGAAAGCCGCGTGCGAGAAACGTGGTGAGGAAAAGAAAGAGGGAGAAGAGAGGGAGAGAGAGAGAGAGAGAAAGAGGAAGAAAGGTAGATAGTTAGAAAGGAAACAGCAACGAACACGGTGCGCTAAGGAGAAACGAAACTCTGTGCACTTACGAGCGAGTTGAGGAGTGTAAGCCGTTAGCCAAAGTAAAGTCTATAGATGCCTGGGGAATAAATAAATGCCATATTCATAAACGTAAAAGATCAACGAGCAATTGACGGGCTGTAACAGTAAAAGAATCTTAGAAGAAGAAGAAGGAGAAACAAGCGAGCAAGAAAGTAAGAAGCTCTCGGAATCCGAGAAACTCGAGCGTTCGAGACTTAGATGTACTCGAAAGGTAGCTAATTATAGTGTTCTACAAAATAATTCATGCGTAACACGATGTAAACTGAACGGGGCGAATGGAGAGCTCGACGGCATTCGTCAACATTCACCTTTGTCTTGGAAAGGATATCGCAAGGTGTAGGCCGTTTCATTGCTAGGAAGCTGATCACCGAGATCTTCGAGCTTCTCTAGCTGCTTCCTGATATTCTCGACCGGATTGTCGGGATTGTTGTTGTTGTTGTTGCTGTTGTTGGCGGCGCTCGAGCTGACCCTGACTGCGCTGGCCGTTCTCTTTCCGATGCTCTTCTTTTTCCTGATCATCATCATGTTCGCGTTCGTCTCGCTGGCGGTGGTCGTGTCGTCGGACTCGAATTTCGCGGCGGTCTTCGTGTTGGTGGCCGTGGCCGGCTTCTGGCAGCCCGAGGCGGTCTTCTGCGAGCTGGACGCGTCCGCTTCCGGCTGATCCTCGGGCTGGTGCTCGGCCGCGGGCTGAGCCTCCTGCGGCTTTCCGTTTCGCGTCGTAGAGCTAGACCGCGTGTTCCTCACCGGGGTACTGCGAGCACGATTTAAGGCCTATAGCCAGACATTAGGACGATTCGCATGAACGTGAGAGAGTACCTTCACAGTGTATTCCCCATTGGATGCGTGAGAGCGTCAAGGACCGGCGAAATTCTATGGTCTGTGATGGTATCGTAACACGTTCGCCGTCGCAGCGGCATATCACGGCTGCCGCCTCAGCAGCGTCAAGATGCAAACACGTCCTCGCTATCGTCCCTAATAATAAAACGTTCGGGCTATTCATCCGTGACCGTATCTCGTCGTTAATCGTCTGTTAAGTACTGTTAATTCCATTCCCATTTGCTTTCGGTTACGGGCACGCGCGTTAGATTCGTTTAACCACTGGCTGAGATACCGGCGAATGTGTTAATAAGAAAGCTCCACCACAGGCACAGTCTGAGAGCGTTAGCTAATATGTACATACTAGTGCGAGACTTATTTGTTAGCGCTGATCATTGATTTAGCTGGTAACGGGGCTGGGGGGTTTGATGACGAATTTTGCTCGGGTGATTCGCTACTGAGAGACATATCTATCGAATTATGGTGCGCCTTGTCGAAGGAGACACATGAAATATGTTACAAAGTCCGTATATTCGGGGTACGACAAAGTGACACTGACTGTGAAGGTACTGAGGCAGTGATGAGATAAATGTATGTGCAAGAACTTAACGTTAGTACATTTAACATGGTCGAGGGTTACTTGCTGGAATACACGTGGTACTCGAACAGTGTCCACTGTACAAACTTTGTTCTTTACAGATCGTATTATTCTGAGACGTTGGCGAGCAATTGAAATACCCAGTGTATTTGATTAGTAGGCGGGAGGCATGCTTGTTAATCATTACAAATAGCTAAATATATCTACGAATGCTCTACGCTCTAAGGCACTGTACAACGCGTCAACCATTTGCCGTTTAATCGGTCTCTTCCTTCTCTTATCTGTCATCCGAATCCGCGTACTTGGTAGTTACACCACTGTCGAATCAGCTCATCTTAACACATTGTACGCGGGACACGAGTTAGTTCCTATTTCATATAAAAACGTATTTTCGTATAAAAGCGTCTGCATAAATCAGTCTTCGTGAAAATGTGACTGACGGCGGAAAGACATTTAAGAAATACGTCATAACTGGCTAAACGAAGTCTAATAAAGGTTCGTTGCGTCCAATAAATTTTCTAAAACTCCCACGTCTATTTTTTTTTTCGCGTCACGATTATTTGAAAAAGAAGCAAGCGTTAATGTGCGTTTTAAGATCGACAACGGGGATCGGCGCGTTCCGGGTATGTACTCGGTACAGCAATTGGTTGGCTCACGTGTTTTTTTTCTTTTCATGGGATCGGACATCAAGTTCGACTCACTTTTGTTCCGACGACTCGGTTATATCGGTTCTGGTCCTGGTGGACGTAGACCTCTCCGTCTCGGAGGTCGTGTTGTACTCCGCCTTTCTCCAGCTCCTCCTCTCCACGGCCAGACGAACGTCGTTCTTCAGCTTCTTGTACTTCTCCCGCAGGGCCGTGTACTTGTCCTGCATCAGACGGTTCTCGGACCTCATCTTCTCGATGTCGACGCTCTCCTGTTGGAACGACCGTTGCTCGGCCAGCTTCCTCGTCTTGATCTCCACGGACCTGCCCGGCCACATGTCCCCTAAACGCTGCTTGTACACCTGCTGCTGGGCTACGGTCTCCTGAAACCGGCAGCAGACAAACCCCCGTCAGACATTGGCCCGTGGCAGGAGACGGGACGCCCATTCGTGAAAACCTTGGCAAACATCGAACGACAAACACCGGTCGGCCCCCGTGTTAATCCTCCTCCGCAACACGGTCGATCGACCATCCATCGTGATCCACGGATGCAACACAGTGATTACTTGCTAGGAATCGAACGTGGAACGGTGGAATCGTGTTGAGACTCATCCCTTGTCTATCGGGTCATACAGATTCACGTATGTATTATAGGTACAGACCCGTTCGTAAATGCTAGGATAAGTTTTATGCTAGGCGGACTATATACAGGCCCCGGGTCGAATCGATAATGTTCGTTCGTGAAGCGACGGACGCGGCCACCGTTTTCTTCTGGCACGACACCGGATATCCTGAGATTTATGAGCGGGAATGTAAAGTGTTAGAACACAGAGAGAGACTGCATATTTCGTATCAGTTTTATTATCTGATATCAGAGACAACTGTTAAGCCATAATCAGTAGTCTAATAGATTCATCTAGCTCGATACTTAATACTAGAGAGAAATTCACAATATTGTTGTTCTCCGCTAAATTTTACGAAGGCTGACTGAGGTAGCTGTATACGAATTTAAAGTTACATAATTGTTCATGCGATTAATGGTAAACGTTCGCGTTGGTAAGCTTATTAGAAATTTTTATACATAAATACTTTGGAAAAGTTGACGGTAACGTTCCTAATATTTTGGCACGCCCTCCGAGACTATTTATAGTGTATAAAATTGGCCGACCAGATAACGTTAATATTTGAAATTCTTGAAGGGGTTATGCTCATTTCGAGGTTTCAACAAATCCAGTAATCGAATGAAAAAACGACCGACATCGTACTATAAATTAATTAACAAAAATCAAAGTTGGTAGTTGTTTCGTTACCACACATTTTTGAAAACGATTAATGTCTCCCAGTAATAAAATAACGATTAATGTAAATTCTACTTGAGCATAACCTCTATAAAGGAATAAACACTTGGACAGTGAAAAAACTATATACTACTTTTTTATACTTTAATACGATATCGAGATTAACAGCCGTTTTATTGCGTAAAGCGTGCAGAATTATTGCCTTTAGACGAATGTCTGGTAAACCGTTTATCTCTTAAAAAGACGTGACAGCAAGTTAATAAATACGAGCCATTTCTTCGCCCCAGTGTTTATCCTGTTTGAGCTCGTTTCCATAATTCAACGATATTAGAAAAATAATAGTCTGCTCTATTAAAATACTATTCGGTATTCAGAAGATATGTGGAATATGCCGGTTCCGTAACGGCGCGTTGCACGGTTTATCGTTCCTTAAATTCTATCATTTCGGTATACATGATTCACGGTGAAACTGTCTTAAGGCTACACCAAGGCATATTCCGGACGTGCAGTTACACAATCGTGGACGAAACCGCGGTAACTGAATGACGAATCCATTAGCACCGAAGGAGCTCGGCGCGCGCGAGCGATTTTATTGCGTTCGCAGAAAGAAGTCGCGCGGGGCTAACGAGGTCTCTCCGCCGCGTACGAACCGCCTCGAGCCCCGGAGTTTAACTAGCCTGGTTGCATAACCACGGCAATCGTTTGATATCGCCCATAAATAACCTAATTTCCTTAAACAAGGATGGGTTCGAGGTAGCATTAGTGCCGTAGTCGCATCGTCGCGGCGCAAACGGAACGGGAGAATCGACGGGGTTGCGCAACGTAGGCCGCGCGCCACGCGGTCTCAAAGGTACTTAGAATAATAGGCATCGTCAGGTACTCACGTCGATCCGGAAATTACGCAGAATGTCTTCTAGGCACTTCTCGTGATCCTCCGTAATTTTCGTGATTTTCTCCCTCTGCCGTACCCAGAGCTCCGCGCGCAGATCGTCGAACTCTTTCTCCAGTTCCTTCTTCATCGCCTCGATCTTCTCGTTGTGTTGCTTCGTCAGCTCTATCTCGCTGAGCTTGGCGAGCTTCTCCTCGCCCAGGTCGCGCTCGTGTTCGTTCTCCAGCTTGCCGATCTCCTGGTTCCTCAACTCCAGCAGCTCCTTCTTCCTCTCGTCCAGTTCGATCTTCAAGTTCGTCAGAATCTCTTGCCTCTCCTTCTCGTAGCAGACCTCCAGCTCGGCCTTCACCTTCTTCAGATTCTCCATCCTCGCTTCGTCCATCTCTGCGATCAGCTGCTGAATCTCTCGTTCCTCCTGGAAACGTCGACAAGTTAATCAGAGTCCAACGAGAAAGGATTAACATTGTAATATAAGTTTTTACCTTCTGAGCCATATCGACCCTCAGCTTCTCCAGCCTGTCGTTCATATCCTTCTCCAGCAGCTCCTTCTGCGCCACGAAATCCTCCTCCAGGTCCCACCTCGTCTTCTCCAGCTTCTCCTCGTACTCTTTCTTCAGCATCTCGATGTCCTCCTCGTGCTCCTTCGTCAGCTGCGCCTTCGCCTGCTCGTAACCCTTCGTCCCGCCGCTGTCCCGCCCCGGATGATCCACGTCTTGTTGCACCTTCGACAAGTCGGACGTGTCGTCGTCGTCGGTCTGTCTCTCCTTCGAGAATCTAATCGCCGACTTCCTCGTCTTGCTCCTCCTGCGAACGTTCTTCACGTTGTCGATCTTGTTCGGTTGGTAGTCCAAGCTGCTTTCGATGGACACGCTGTCCCTCGACAGACTCTCGCGGGCCATCTGATCCCGGTGCTCGTTCTCGGTGACGTTCTGAACGACGAACCTCTTGCCGACGACTTTAGCGTTCTTCGTCAAGGACTCCGCCTTTTCCGAAGAGGAACTCTTCCCCGTGTCCTCGTCGGGCTTGTCCTCGGAGTCCTCTTTGGTCTCGGGGTCTTCCTTGTCGTCGAAGCTCTGGCCATCCGATCCTTCGGCGGACAAAACCGAGCCGGTGATCTTATTCGTCACCACCGCCGATATTCGAACGTTCTGCTCCTCCGATTCCGAATTCCAGTCCTCCTCCAGATACATGAACTTGATGTCCATCTCCTTCGATATGTCGAAACGCACGCTTTTACGCTCCTCGTCGGCTGGTCTGTCATCTGTCACACGCGAATTCAAGGTAAGTGCTTCATCTCGAGACATCAATTTTATTATGATTTATCGAACTTAAGAAATGCTATAAACAAGTGATTTTTCGATACCGTTTCGCTAATGATCGACAGACTGATTTTTTATGTTTCTCGCAATAGATAAGAGAGAGAAAAATATTGTATCATATTAGTAGATCACTTTAAAACGAATTTGGGATCTGAGAATTGTATAAACAGAGCATTAAGAACAGCAAATAAACTTAATAGAAAAATTCGACTGCAACTCTAGCCATTAAAACACACACTCTGTAATTTCTTCATGACGCACTCTTATATTGTACTTTTTAATTTATACGCATATTACATTAAATGTATTTCGGACTATGTATATGTACATCACCTCTATGTATCACAAAAGGGCCTTACTAGCCCGTTAATATAGAATAATAACAATATCTTTAGGAAATTTAACAGGTGAAAAATTGTGTGCCGATGTTCTTCAATTATTTGTCATTATTATGTGAAGGTTTTAAATCACACTTATTATTAATTGCTTCCGTAATCCTTTGCTGTACTTTAACGACTCTACCTCGTAGAGAAGATTTCTACTGTTCTTTTCAGTCAGAATAAAATTCGTTCACTTGCGATAATATTTAAGTGTTTAATTAATGTAAGCAGACGATAAATATCTGTTTTCTATCCTTCTAAGAACTGATTATAATCGAAATATTTCTAACGATTCTAACTGCGACGATGATACGAACAAGACAACTATCTTTGTCAAAGGAAATTGTTCGCTTCTATTTCTTAACCCTTTACCGACCGGTAGTATATAAATTGGTTTTTCCCCCGATCGGCAGCCTGTGAATCGGATGTTCGTAGTAATCATTAATTTTTTATCTATTATTAACACGTTGAGTGCCGCGTCAATCGCCGGTGACTGACACCAAGCTTCACATTCAAACCGCGTCAGTCATCGGTGACTGACAGTATAAAATATGATAATAAACTGAACAAATTTACCATTGTGAATCGCCTAACGTGTTTGATGAATGTCCATATAAGCATTCCCCTTCAAACAGAAATATCTTTCGCAACGATAAGAAACAATGGCCCTAATTTGTTTAAACATTTGCATCGAGAAAATTCTGATTTGAAGGCAGTCTTAATAAAACCGCGTGGCACTCAACGTGTTAAGGTAAATGCGTTACATTGTATTACCGCAAGCTTTAATATTATTACATAACTTTTTAAATATTAAATATCTTTCGCGGTTAATGAAATAAATAAAATCAGAATAGATAGAAAAATTTAACGTTGAACTAAATTTTTTCGAGCGAATACGAAGGTAAAGTGTTAAGTTCTGCTGAAAGTAAACGAACTTCTATTTCTTAACCCTTTACCGATCGGTAGCTTGTGAATCGGTTGTCTTAGTAACCATTAATTTTCTATCTATTATTAAGATAAATGCGTTATATCGTGCTACCGTAAGTTTTAATATTATTACATAGCTTTTTAAATATTAAATATCTTTCGCGATTTAACTAAATTTTTTCGAGCGAATACGAAGGTAAAGCGTTAAGTTTTGCTGAAAGTGTAAAATAAGTGAGCCAGCATGTTCGAAACAGAATCCGCTACGAAGTGTGTCCTAACTCTTTCAATTCAGGCACTCGAGAACACCGTAAACATATCTTACCGTCCTCGGACTGCTTCTCCCTGAGAATGGACTTGAGCCTGTCTCCCCCAACGGTAGCGGTGTCGTCGCTGATCGTGACGGTCCGGAAGTCGTCGAGCTTAGCAGCCTCTTGACTGGGCGTATTATCTCTGCTCCTGTTGCTCTTCAGAAACATCGTGCCACCGCCGCTCAGCGTGAGCTCCTTCTGCTGGCCCAACTGGCTCGGATGTTTCTCCTTGTCGAACTTCTCCGGCTTCTCCGACTTGAACAACGTGGACGCGCTCAGTTTGTCGATGTCGATGATGCTCTCCTCGGGGCTGAACTTGCAGGACAATTGCTCCCACTTCTCGTTCCTGGGGCTCAGGGACTCGGACCTCTTCAGGACCTCCTTCAGGTCCAGCTCCCTCATGGACGGCGCGGTGGACGCCATCGACGTCGACGGGGACGCGACGTTCTCCAGGAGCTTCGGGCATTCGTAGAACTTCGGGTCCTGGAACTTCAGGCTGGTGTAGTCTCTCGCGGCTCTGTCGGTCGCCAACGGAGTGTCCGGCTTGTCGACTTGCAGCTTGACCGGCTTCTCCAGGCTCTCCTTCCTTCGCGCGCCTTCCGATTTCTCCGGCTTTTTCAGCGGCGTCAGTTTCGTGGGGATCCTGGTCGGCGGCAAGCTGGCCTTGCCGGGGCACTTGTTCGGGTCCTTGGAAGTGGACGCGTCTTTGGGCAACGTCGCCTCCTCGTGCGACTCTAATTCCTTCGCTGTTGTCTTCGAGTCTTCCTCTGCCGATCAGAAAACAAATCTGTGTAACCACTTGCGACCTCGGCGAGCTTGGAACTGAGCAGACGATTCTATGCGCGATGATCACGCTGCCGATGGAATTGCCGTGGAACGATTTCAACCGTGGAATCGAAAATGGTGGAAAAAATATAAAAGGATTTTCTGTATTGATATTCTCCCTTTGTGGTGGAATATTAAAATATTTTGCGCTAAAAATGCTTCCCCCAAAGTTGTTCCCGCAGGGGAGACGAGAACGCGAAAGGGGACCGATACTTCATCAGAGAAACGCAACCTTTCCTCGATCACGATGGCCCTCTCGCGCGGAAAGGGGCGACAGTGTCAACGTTCCCTCGAGTGCGAGTCAACGACTGTGTTTCTCCTCTTTTTCTCTCTCTCTCTCTCTCTTTTTTTCCCTCGCCGCAGAAATAACAGGGACAGCAATGAAACGGATAAGAAAATACGCCTAAAAGCTTGGAACAGCGCGCAAGCGATTATTATATATCAACGAGAAGTCCTCTCGACGCGTCTAGAATCCCGCGTGTGCTCCCCCTTTTTCCGCCGCTTTTCCGCGCACCGTTTTTTTCCCGACCGCCGAGAACACTCGTCGTTCTTTCGCTCTTTCGAGCCCGCGTTCGCGACTAAATAGCGAGCAATGATCGATAAACTTTTACATACGTGTTGCACACGTGCGGTTCGCTGATAGCAAGCCTCTGCGCGGACGTAGCTAAGAATACGAATAGATAATTTGAAGACAGATAAGAGACGAATTTCATAGTAATTTATACGGCCTATGAAAATGAATTCTGCGATCTCGGTGTCACTCGGCGAGGAATCGCGTCGTCGACGATGGAAAAACCGCGGAAACAAAGTTCTTTGAACGGACTTTTTAACCCTTTGCACTCCCAAACATTTTGCACGTTAGCTACCAGCTGATCAATGATACTTTGTTGCAGAAACAAGCTCTTACGAACCCTCATATTATTTAGTACAATTTTGAAAGCAAGTAACGTATTGTACAAATTTGTTGACAAAAAGTTTGTCAAAAAATAAATATTTTATTTTGTAGAATTTTTTACGGTATAATAAACTTTGAAATACTCGCCAACCTGCGTTGCAGGCTGATTTGTACACGTTTAACAATAATAACTAGTTTGACCTAGTTTGTTTATATATCTCAGTAATTTTATCATATTTTTATTTGATCGAACAATAACTAGTTTGACGTAGTTTGTCTATATATCTTAGCAATTTTATCATATTTTGATTTGATTTAATAATAACTGGTTTCATATAGTTTGTCTATATCTTAGTAATTTTGTTATATTTTGATTTGATTATATAATAACTAGTTTGACGTAGTTTATTTACTTCTTATGTCATTTTAAGAGAAAACTTCAGAGAACAAACACTTCTAAAAAGATTGTGCTGGAATAATTTAATTTTTCGTAATAACAAATAAAAGTTAATGTCCCCTAAGAGGAGACATCCACATAATTCTAGTAACAAAAGTTACTAGAATTACGATGTAATTCTATGATCATTCCTGAGAGGGGACAGCGGAGTGCAAAGGGTTAATCTTCTGCTATGCACGAAGCAAACGCGAAAGAGCTGCAGGGTGTGAACTGCCAACAAATATTGACGCTTCGCGCAACTTTGTGCTCTCTCTGTCAACCGTGTCCGCGGTTTTAAAGAATACCGCCGACCACGTGGCGGCTCTGCTAATCCAATGTTAACGATTACTGCTAATTGACGCGACGACATCCGCGTCGATCCTAATATTTATCGCGGGCACACAATGCAACAAGATTTCAATTTCGTTTCGCTCTCTGCTGCGTCTTTCTATTGGCCAACGTTGCTAATGTGGAAAATAAATTTGTCTTCGATCGCGTCCTGTTTTCTTCTTCTATGACCAAGGAAAATATTTGAAGCTGTGCAAACTGGAAATTAGAGACCCGGCAGGCTTGTGGAAATATTTGTTTTCGCTAGAAGGTACATAAAATGATTAGATGATTCAATTTTCGTGTTGCGAGTTCGACGCGAAGCAGCTCGGTCTTTTCAAAAAATGTATTCGATGTAATTTATGTAATTTATTTCTATAAAAGAAATTGAATATTATAGGTTAGTATTGTACAGAGTCTGTCAAGTTTTAGTTTTAAATAAGTATATAGAAAAATAACAAAGTACAGTAATATTTTATTAGACAAAATTTGAAAAGTTACCAGGAATAAAATTTAACTGTACAATCGATTGTTAATTGATCTTCGTCTTTCTAAACTCAATTATAAGACTGTTGAACTGTTCATCCTTAATTTGTTGGCTATTTCACCATGCATTTTGTTGCTTTCCTCAGAGAATAACGTTTTTATATTTTACTCTAAACAGAACAAAATATTCCAAAATAGATTTATATAAAAGTAAATAAATAAATAATAAATATTTCGTGTATTTCTAGTGAAACACACGATGTGGTTAAAATAGTATTTACGATAGACATAAACATGTTAGTTGAAATTATTCACAGAATAATTCACAGACCTCGTCCAACAAATTAAGAGGATTAAAAAAGAGGAAATAAAAGATTGAAAAATTATTAGTAAACGATCACAAACACAAATAATGAATACCTCGTCGTTTTAGAGTTGCGCAGTTGTACACGTTCCACTCATTGCCGACATTCTAACTTATATGCCGACGTAGTATAGGCATTCTAGTTCATCCTTACTATGAATGACTAATCTAAGTTTCCCTATAGTTTGACTTTCCAGCTTAGCCATGTATTGATTTCACAATTCCCTCCTTTTACGAATTCATAAAACGTCAGATAAAAATTCTTCGTTCACTTTAAATTATCTTAACACTTTAACAACCGGTAATCGGCTTTCTCCCTCGACCTGTGAATCGGTTATGTTAAGGTTATGTACCACCGTAAGCTTCTTTACTATTATATAATTTTTTAAATATTAAACACCATTCGCGATTAATGAAATAAGTAAAATGAAAATAGAAACGAAAATTTAACGTTGAGCTTGATTTTTACGACCCAATAACCGCTCGGTAAATTGTTAAGCAGTTAGTAAAGCATTGAACAACTAAAACCAATTGTTTCTTCTGACTTGGATTGCTTTCGTTGGATTACGATCATATTTAATACAATTAATAATTGCAAAAATTGTGTACAATTTGATAGATACGATTTTGGCTATAGATTAATTTAGAGTAAAACTACCCTCTTCACGTATCTCTTACAACAAGCAATTTATTGTGGTGATATCAATTATTATTATCAATTAAAGCAATCATAGGAATTCTGTTTTTTGTTCTGTAAAACGAAAGAGTTCGTGACATTGATAAAATTGGAGAGAATTTATCAGAAATTATGTCATTATATAAATCTCTCTTTACGCATCGCATGCTGCAAATACGGTTACCCGAAAATTTAATATCAGCCCTGAGAGTCCAGACGTTGATTCGATAAAATAAAAATTTCCACATAAAATTTTTATCGTAGAAATTAAGACATTAAACAAAAAAATTGAATATAACGTAAAGTAAGTTATCTTGTCTACAGAACCGTATTCCGTACGTCAGCAACGATTTCGTTGCCGACAATTTATTATCGCATGCAGAGATTTAGATTCAATTTCTATGAAATAAAAAATCCCGTAAGAAATTGGAAAAATTGACTGGAATCTAGCGCGAGTTCGTACGAAGTGAAACTACCCCCTCGGTACGCTCGGCGCGACACGGGCCGTAATTCATTTCCGCGCTCGCTAATGCACTCGGATCAAATTGACCGTAGCCCGTGCGAATGTAACAAAAATTAGAGCGCGACGGGCGCGAGGGTTGAAGACTACTCAAGAGACCCGGGGGAGCTTGGCCCAGTTGCGTGGGACAGCCTGTACGCGCTCGGGCTGGGTCGCGAGCTCCCTTTCAATGCGGACACTCGCCGTCCACGAGATCCCCGTCGCGACGCGGCGGCTCGCCGGTGAAAAAGCGTCGGTCCCGGGCAACAATTCGCGTCCGATACGCGGCGGCGCGATAATTGGACGGATCTACGTTTCAAGCGACTATTACGTACTTTCACGAGCGAGCGCGCCGGCACGTGAGTGCCTTAACGAATGTGTCGCACGGCCGCCAGCCGCTCGAAAAGAGTTTCAAGGGCTCTCCGGCGTGCGACGACGTCGCTCGCTCGCCCGGCCTATCCCGATCGCGGAGATCTCGAGCGACGCGCGGATCCGCTCGTCTGTAACCTTATTGCACTCGAACCCGCCCGGAATGAACACACGGTCTTCTCTCTTCGTTCGCGGCTCGCTTGCCACGCTTTCGATTGCCGTAAGGGACCCGCCGCGTTTCGCTGCTCTACACACACACACGCGCGCGTGTTTACCTTCGAGTTCTAGCAAACAGGAAAACTTGGTCGACCGGACCACGGTTTTCCTTGTTATTCCGCTCGATTTCTGGTACCATGGGAGTAGCCTCTCGCGAGACTGTCCTCGATACCGAGCCGCGCACGTGCGACGACCGTGATATCTCTCGTGTTTCGCACAAATATCGTCGGATTCGCCGCGACCGTGTTCTCGCTCTCGCAGTTGCGATTGGATTTCCGTGCTTGTACGAATTCGCGCGTATCTGTTGCGGGGATGAGAATCGAAGGAGATTTATTACTCAAGTTGTAGTCTAACGTAGAGTTTATGGTCACTTTATGCTATTAATAATGCCAAGACAAATATTCGGCATAGCGAGAAAAAAATAAATTAAATCGAGGCAGATTTCTGACTCATTGTAAGTTGTAGTCTAACGTAACGTTTATGGTCACTTTATGATATTAATAATGCCAAGGCAAATATTCTAAAAAAATAAATTAGATTTTAAATAAAAATGCTTAAATTAAATTAGGGGACGAGAAGACGGTATATAGAGTTTGATAAAATTATTAGAATTTTCGAGATGTTAAATATGAAGACTTTAGTAAGATTATTTTATTTGGGGGGCATTTAAATTAAGAGAACTTTAAAAATATTTATCATAAATTAATGTAATAGATAAGATACTTTTTTAAGAATAATTAGAAAAATTACCTTAGGGATAACAGCGTAATATTTTTTGAAAAGTCGTATTGAAAAAAATGTTTGTGACCTCGATGTTGAATTCAGATAAAATTTAGGTGCAGTGAGAGTTAGAAAGTTGGTTAGGTTCGGAAGCGAGATCGCATCTATTGGGTTGGCAATTAACCCTTTGCACTCGAAGCCATTTTAACTGGAAATCTGAAGTAATTTTTCTGGCTTTATAGTATTTCCATTTTATATAACAATGTATACTTTATGCATATGTAATTGATTCTCGTCATTCGTATCGACAGAACATAACCTTAACAATCCCCAAAATACAAATTTTATTAGTATAAAGATTATTTTGCAACGTGATAGAACAATTTTATGGTGCCTCGCAGTGACCACTCGACTGCAAAGGGTTAAGTGATTGCAGACTTTGTTAATAGATAATCTTAGCAAATTATTTGTTTTATCAACGTGTTCAAAGTAATGAAGTTATATTGTTTTCATACTGTCTGGACTTTCATCTTCAATTCAGTGAGAAAATTGTTATCGATTAGTTAATTAATCTCGTTTCTATCACCGTTTCAAGATGGAAGGAGAAGAAGCGCATTTCAGACATATTTTATCACATTATTTCCAAAAAAAGCAAGCATCGCGAGCACGATTTTTATGTTACGCGAAGTACATTAAAACGAAGCCTTGAAATAAAGACAGCGTGAAAATTGATTTGTCCAATCGAATAAACTTATATTTTCAAGCAAAAAAAATTGAATTTTCCTTCATACTTCGAATCCGCAATTACTCGGTTGCCAACCAAATAGTTCACAGTCTATACTTGATTCACGCTATTAATAACACGGCGAATCTATACGTTCTTTAATCAAGAGCCAGATCATGTTCAACGACTGTATTGTACGTGCAACTATCGGACATCGGACGTTCAACGTTGATGTAAACTTTAGTACGTTGATCAGCTAAAGATAAACATTAAATGAAATTGTTCCACGGATCTCTCGATGCCAAGTTGAAACAGCGTGAACAGTAATAACAAGCGCATAATAAGATCCGTAGTCTAGTGCCAATTTCAGCAACTCGAAACACAACGAGCTTTACCATTCGCGAACGTAATGCATTCGGTAACGAACAATCGCTTTTAGCGGTATCAATGTAATGTCATCGGGCGAGATAAGGAGGCCGTTATCGTAATCGTTTCACGGTTAGCGGCGATGGGACCCGGTAAGCGGCGGAGTTTCGATTACCGGTCAGGGCACCGCGGAATCGACGGATTACGTAAAAACGGAACGTCTCCGGTGACGTATCGTTACGTAAAAAGCGAGAGAGAGAGAGAGAGAGAAAAAGGAACGCGTACGCTCGGAGCAAATAAAAAAGAAAAAAAAGAATGAATAAGTGTAGGCTGGCCGGAGTCTGTAATCTGCGGTCGTCGGTAAAGAGAACGAAACGTGTGTGCAACTGTGCGAATCCGATGCAGCAAGGTCAAGCGCACCAAAGAGAGAGAGAGAGAGAGAGAGAGACTGTTTCCGCGTTATGCAATCGGTTACGGTATCGCTCGACGATACAGCATCGGAATCGAACGAGAAAGAGGAAGAAGAGACGGCTGCGATCCGGCCAAAAATTTCCGCGAAACGACTAAAAATATAATTCATTATTTGACGAGCGGCCAGCCAGCGGTGAATCGACTGCCAAACCGAGTCCTTGGCGGCCCGGATCGAAAACTGGCGAGAATGCGGTAACGAGGACGGGGCGGTGGTGTCGTGTTAGAGCGCGGAGGGAACGAGGGACGGTTTTGGCGATCGAGACCGTGTGTGTAACAGGTGTTTTTAGGCGACCCGTGGGAATTCGGGTTGTTTGTCCCGTCGCGCCGTATCGCGTCGAGTCTACTCCGACGATAAGTCTCGTAGGTAACGATGATGACAGATTGCTCGGCTTATCTTATCTTGTTTACCAACAGACCGCGGGCTTAATAAGAGAGGACGGACCGTCGGGAGAAAGTTCGATGGAAGACGGAGCCGAGGCACCGCGTCGTCGCTGGTCGATACCGGCGAGATTACCGCGGCAACGAGCGAGTTTTTCTTGTCGCGGTGCTTAACATTGATCCTCTTAGCATCGGCCGAAAGAGCCTGCTGTATCCGAGCGAAATGTTTCAAACTCGTTCGACGCAGTTTGATCGAGTTTCGGATAGAAGTCACAAGAATCTTAAAATGCCTGATAAATAACAAATTCAAAAAGGGAGAAGAAATAAGAAATGAAATTTAGCAAAATTAAATAAATCTGTTAAGTTTATAATATTGAACATCTATGTTTTCACTATTGAATATCTGTTTATAATGTTCAGATAAAATAACATATTTTGTGTGATGCAAGCGAAATAAGAAAATGTTTTAAATAAATTGAAAATTTAATAAAATATTTAATAAAAATATTAAGAAAACAATCTTTCCAACGATAGCCAGCAACGGTATATCGTTGTTCGGTACTAAGAGGGTTAAAACAGATCCGATTCTCCAGACGGGGATTACTGTCGCAGTCTCCGACGACCGTCGGCTTTGTCTACAGCAAAACAGCCGCGACGTATCGCGAAAATAACATGGAAAAATAAAACACGATCCAACGATCTCGCGTAAGGTGTCGATCATTTTTTCTCTCCTCGCAGAAATCTTTTAATGGTTAATAAAAGGAACGACGTGGATCGCGCGATCGGCTGTTTTCAGATCCGAGGGTTCAACGGAGTCACCCGTGACGCGGAGGGGGAGAGGAGGAATTTATTGAGAAGTGACGTAACTTCTGACTTTATAATTAACGCTGTTACGTGGAGCAGAAGCTTATCTGCCTCGCCAGAATTCCTAAATATAGAATCTTGATAAATAAAGAACGGCTTATATTAAGCGACGGATTTTTATATCCTTGAGAAAAATTCAACGAGCGGACGACAAAAAGACGGCCATTTTACGGTGATTAGTAAAACGAACGGCTGAAGCGAATTAGTATGTTATTTGTATTAGTAGTAATTATTAATTTGGACGTTCAAATGAAAGTATGAGATGAGATGTCGCGAGGCTACGATGATTAGGCGGATGACGGAATATGTTCCAAGCGTTGACCCTTTGCACGGAGTGGTCGCGAGAACGAAAGAGAAACAGAGAAAGAAAAATGAAACGAAAATGGTAATTCGTCACGAGCCAAGGATTCATGTCACAATTTTATTCACGTACAAACAAGTTACATACTGGTACAAAACGCGGGGCGCGCCGCGACCGTTCGATGGAACCGAACCGTCGCGTCCAATGTTTAAGAGAATACTTGATCCATACAGTAGTGATTTGTACAGCTCGGAAAACGATACACAGCCGAGCACGTTTGCATCGCGTTTGCATCGCGTTCGCGAGAACGAGAGCGTCATCCCCTGGTCCATTCGCTAAATAACGCGGAAAGCAACGGGTGGCCGTACTCGTTTCAATGATTTCTCTCTCTCCCTCTCTCTCTCTGTGTCATCGGTCTCTGTCACGTTCTCTACCGGGTGCGCCGCGCATCGAGGTTTCCGTTCCAAAGTGCAAAGGGTTAATTCCTATATTTTCCATTCAGCCGAAATGACGAGGCAATCCGTACCGACGCTCATTTGCCTGACGTTGCCCGCCCTGGCCTGCTCGACCAGCTCTTTGTACACGGCGTCCAACGGGTGCTCCCAGGTGGTGGTTCCGGTGGACGTCTGGTAATAGTACCAAGCTCCAGTCGACTCCACGAAGCATGGCCGCCAACCCTTCGGCAAGGCCGCCATGAGGCCTTCCCGGGCCAAGTCCATAAGGTGCGGCTCCGCATCGGGGTCGATTCCCAAGTGCCTCGCATAGTCGAGCACCTCTGAAAAAGCAATCGACCGCTCCATTAGTTAATTAACAGATGACTGCTCTGCCACGGTGTTACCGAGACGTGGCAGAGAGGCCTGTCGTCGACGAAATTTAAAGAATTACGATCGAACGGGAGGGCGCAATGATTTTTTTCACGATTCTTTTTTTCTCAATGTTATCAGACATTCGGACATTGCTTTGCTGCTTTAAAAGCTTTTTTCTATAGTCTGCTCTGTGTTTTTTTTTTGCTGAGATATATTTGTTCGTTGTATAGTTATAATCGATGTTTCGGAGGTGTGGACAAATTTGATAAGATTTGTGTATGATGTACAATCTCAGTCAGATTTAACCCTTTGCACTCGAAGCCATTTCAACTTCGAATTTAAAATAATTTTTCTGGCTTCTAGCGTCGCCATTTTATGTAACAATATTTATTTTATGCGTATGAAATTGAGTCTCGTGACTCATATAACAGTTACACTTTTAACAATTTTTAGATCTAAGCTTCGACGGTGTCTATTAAAAATAATTTTGGAATTAGTGTAATTTTAATGGCGCCGCAGAGTCGCCACTCGAGTGCTAAGGGTTAACATGTAATTTCTTAGACGAACCTAGCAGAAATGGTCACTAACCTGTTAGGATCCTCTTTGGATCAGCTTTAAGTATATATTTAATAAATATTTCTAAATACAACAATTAAATACTTTCGCAGCTACGATTCTTCGAACAGGCACAAAATTTTTTAAAGAAACTCTGGTGTCTTTTGAGAAAAAAATTCACCAAAATCATTGTCTCACCTTCCTCTGTTAAAATGAAAACTGACATAATTGGAACAAAAGTCCAAGTCTGTTAAAAAAAGTCCAACTTTAAATCAAAATCCAACTATAATCTCACCTTCTCTCAAATCGACGAAAGCTAGACTTTCAATGCTAATCAACCGGCGTTGTCATTCTCGCCTACCTCGCAACTTCACAATTAAATTATCTTTTATAACACAGTCGTGTTGTCTGGAAACTACGTGCCGATTTATAAATATTCATGCAAGAACGAGTCTCAATAGATCACTTCATATTTAATTCATATGCTTTTGACGCTAAAGAACACAGTCGCATGTGTAAATTCGACCGTATAATTTAATTAAACAAGTCATTTGTTTTCAACGATTCTGATATACCTGAACAACCTCCCACGCCACTGTATTACTAGTTTAACTCCTCGATTCGTTCCAATCTTGTTTGTACTCTCAACAAAAAAATTGATCGAAAACAGTGCAACAATTTTTAGATAAGTTTTTCGATGTACTCTGAACACGGTTATCAACAAACAGTATAGATAAAGCGACGAGGTAATTCCCGGTGACTAATACAAAGATCGTTTCGCCCCGAAGTATAGAGTCCGATGAAACGTTTAGAGTGATAGTATTCCTTTAGATCGACAGTAACGGGCTAAACGATAACGAACCTGGCATTTTTCGCACGCGAACAATTATCATTTCTCGCAATTCCACGGAGACACGGCGAGTCCCCGCACGAGGAATCTACGCCGTAAAAATGAATCCGCCTCGAAAAGGGACGGCCACTCTCGCTGGATACGCACGTGCACTCGGTGTCACGGCTTTATAAAGCTTCGAAAGGGGTCAAGGATGGTCCGCGGAATAAAGAAATTCTTCGCGTGTTAGCGCCGGCATTGTTCGACACCCTGGAATCTTCGTTCCATGAAAAAAGAAGAAAAAAAAAAAGAAGAAAAAAAAAAACGAACAAGACGGAGCGAGAGTTCGCCGTGAGTCGGCTGAGGGTGGAATTTTTAAATTACCCGCCGCTATAAATACCGGTGTCAATAAGTAACGCCGGGACCGTATTAATAAAACTCCTCGAACAAGTGATTTCAAGGTTCTTGGGTCGACCGTGTGCGGGTTATAACGATGCCTATCGATTATAGGCCAGGTGGAGGGTACACGTGGCAATGCGGAACTGTTGTTCCAGAAGAAAGGGGACCGTCGGGATATCTTCATGGGTTACGCGCATCGTTACTTGCCGAAGAACGTCCGTGGCACGGCATGGAATACGGGAAACGTACGCGTTGCGCCATAATGGCACAGTCGAACAATTTTTCACCCTTTCCTTCACGTAAAAGTAAAATCTCTAGCGCGCATCTGTATACGAAGTATGCAAAGAACGTGTGCGATATAAAATATAGCGTTACTATATCATTACCAACGGCACACGCTATCGCGAGAACCGTATCGTCGAGGAACGATGTTTGTCAAATCGATATAAACTGACGAAAGGTCGAAACTGTAGCATCGAACTGTATCCAATCAATCTTATTTACGTCTGACAATACTTTTTGTCAGAGAATTATTTTCGTTGTTATGGAAAACAACCGTTACGAAAGGGAAAATAACTGACTCTTGTTCGCTACCTCGACACGGTAAAGCAACGCGTGCTCGGCCGGTAACAAGCGTCAACAGCGTCCGCTCGGTTAAATTTGACAGAACGTTCATCGACCCGTGGCTAATTAATTCTTCAGTAGCCTGCCGGTTGGCCGTGCTTTCCGAGACGAATATCCGAAAATTGCCCGGCTTGAAGAGCCACGGTAGACGGGCCACAAGCGCCGATAGTTAGATAAAGTGTCAATCTATCCGCGGGCCCTTGATCCCCCACCCGTTCGATTCGGCTAAATACCGTCGAACACGATTAACGAGTTGCCCGAGTACTTGTTACGCGGGCGTGTCGCCATCGGTTGACGTTTCGCGCGTTCGTTTATAAATAATTCATCGCGGCCGGGTTCAACCCGTGTACTTTGTCCGACGAGCGCCGTTTCTGTTTACCGGAGCCGTTCCGAACGGACGGAGAGACGAGCACCGGGAAAAAATAAAGGAGAAAAGAGAAGGAGCGACACGAGCTCCTGGGAACTTCTCTGTCGACCATTATCATAACAATCCGGCGGCGCTCGATTTCGCAGGGAAATTAATTCCAGAATCACGTTCGAAAACGCCGGCGATAACGCGTCGCCGGAAGCGCTGGCAGAGTCTCGCGTTTGAACATATAATTAGCCGCGAAGATCGCCGCGCGTCGAATCTCTCTCTATCCCTCTCTCACTCTCTCACTCTCTCTCTTCTCTCCCTCTCTCCTTCCCTATCTCTTCCTTTCTCTCTCATTCATCGCGGCGGACTCTGAATAGTTAACGCTGCCTTTTGCGGCGGATAGACACGGCCGCGACGACAGCGCTGCAAACACGGCCCGGTTAAAAATTCCATCATGGAAGTCTTTGACAGGTGGCTCGGGGGGTTAGCACCGGAGGTAACACGCCGCAACATCTGTCCTTCCGTGGCGGCGGTTGAAATTTTTGTAACCGTTCCAACCGCGCTCGCCGCGCAGAAATTCCCTGGATCGCCGGGCGAATTTCTGGCCGGGATTTTGCGTTCCGCGCGCCGATCGCGCGTTCGAATTTTTGCCGTCGGTTCGGGCCGCGTATCCTGCGGACGTCAGTCACTGGCGCGACCAACCCCTGGGGGAGGGGGTGGGTTCCCGAGGCTTATGACAAAACTTTCGCCGCACTGCGGATCCTATTGATTTTCCTCGGAACGCTAGGCTGCCGAGCTCACTGCTCCCGTCCGGCCGCGGTGTAAATAAACAAGGAAACTCGGCACCGAAACCGTTCAACCCTCCGCCGTTTCATTTATGATCCTTAACCCTATACCACCGAATCGTTGCGCCGTGTTCTTTAATCGATATTTCGGACTACCGCAGCTTTTCTATTGTTCTTGCAGCTAAGAAGGCGCAATGGAAAGGATTTTGTTTCAAGAATTGTTACAGTTAGAATCTAGAAACGTCTGACCTTGCTCCGAAACGAAATTCGCTGAAAGACCGTTGCGATACGCGGGTAATCAAAACAAGCTCGAATTCGCGTGCCATAAGGTCGAGGAAAGCGTAAAGGCGGACGGTTCGCGGGACAAACTACCCTCGCCGCGAAACAGATCGTCGCACGCGTTTTGCGTCAGCTTTCATTGCGCAACGAACGGTTTCGCAATATGACGCTTTTTCCTTCCGAGAACCGTGTGCCGGGCCTCCGCGCGACACTAATCGCTCTCAGCGGCGCAATTAATTTCCAATTAAGAGAACGTAGGTATGGCAATTGTCCGAGGATCGAAGCGTTCGAGCGGAAGGAAGAGCAGGAGCGGTTGGTCAAGGCCGCGACCCCGGTAATCGTGTAAAAGAATTAAGAAACCGGAGACGGGGAAGCCGGAAGTGGGGTGGCCAGGCAAGAAAGCACACCCCCGTGTGCTACATCGATCGCGGGGGTGGAGCGTGCCGGAGGAGGAACCTTCGCGGACTGCTACGTGCGCGTACTACCTAAAGGACATTTTTTGGGTGGGCTTCCGTGGACACGTACCTTCGTTCGACGGATGCGACGTCTCGTCGAAGACCTCCCTGCAGACGATCGTGGCGGCGCTGTCCTGGGAAATGCTCATACTAGCTTGTACGAGGAACGGCCGGGTCCCCTTGTCGCAGGACGTTCACATAACAACGTTCACCGTGACGCGCCAACACATTACAGCGTTCGCGTGGGCCTTGCTGCCCGTAAACGTCATAGCCCGTCAGACGTACGACGGGGACGCGTGCACACGCGAGGAGAAGTTTCGCCCCGGCGACGAGGCCCGTCCGACGACGGTCAATGTTGAATTCGACTTGAACGTAGGCGGCGGATAGAGAAGAGACAGACAGAGACGGAGCGAGGGAGACGAGCAGCGCCCCCGGTAGCCTGACCCCGAACTAGGCCAATGATAAGGAAAACGAGCGGCACAGCCGCCGGCAACTGTCTTATCGATTAATCGGGAGACCGCGCTGTGCGAGCTCGACGGACTAGCGCGCGCAAAATCTGCGAGAGATTGCCACGCATTTTACGTCCCGGAATCGTCGACTGCGATTGACGATGACTGTGACCGATCCAGGCGGACCTGCGAGCTCGGTAGGACCGGGAAGCTGGATAGCAACATATCGATAGGAGTACGCTAACAATAAATTGAGCTGGTATAACAATTATTGAGTATAATAATTATTGGATATAATAATTATTGATTATAATAATTATTGGATATAACAATTATCAAGTATAATAATGATTTAGTATTACTTATAATTATAATCGCCTGCAAATTTATTTTCAATGATTAACAATACATTGGTATAAAAATAAGTCTGTAACAGACAATGACAGTATTTTCTAAAGCTACACCGCTTTCTTCATTGTTCTCCAACTCCACTTAAATAAGAAATTATTTTCGCGTTTATCATGTAAGGTTTGTTTCATTGTATAATGTAAAAGCGCCGAGCACACAAACAAGAGATAATGAGCATTCACCAGGTTGGAATTTTCCGTATCCCGTTTCGAATTCTTTTTACATAACGAAGAAATGTGGAACGCGCATTTTCTCCTATTTTCTAGTGCGTCACTTCTTACATTTAAATGCAACGTAATCATTTTACCGTCGCGATCGGAATGTCGTCAGACTCTTGCGGAGTGGCTCTATCTTCTTCAATTATATTCGACCTACTTCCGAGCACGTTTATACCTTTTAATGTAATGGTAATACGTGTTTCAAACAAATGAATTTCGCGTCGCTGTTATTCTACGAATTGTATCGATTCTTACGGCACAACTGTTCTTATTCAAAAGTTGTAACATTAACTTAATTATAACTATAAATGCCTCAATGGTTTTACATTTAACGTGTATATTTTTTAAAACCGTGGCAATTTTATGCGGAACATTTATCGTCTGTAGTCAAGGAAGGGATCTGTTCTTCGAGAAATTGAAATTATTAAAAATATCTTACTATATTTAAAGAAATTTAAGCGTTTTCGTGGTAGTCAAAATTTTATTAAAAACATTTGAGACGAATTTTTTTGTAATATACTCGTGATTGCTATACTTACGTACATGAGGTGAGTCAGATCTTCGTTTAGGTTCGATCACAGCGCCATACCACTGCTTTCGAATCACATAGTGATATTTTAAGACATTATGGCAGTTTCCTGTACTATCGACTGTTCTAGGGAATTTATATCGAAAAATGAACAATAATATTTTTATTCAAAACAGTCGTGAATATAATTTGTTCGATAAGAAAACTGTGCAAGAGTTATTTTTTAATGGATACTGAACAAAAATGTTGATATTTTGCGTATATCGAGTGCAAGAACAGCGAAACTAGGGGCCCATACATTTGCTTATCCCCAGCAGAGATGGCGCCATTATGCAGACATAATCATTCGCGGCGTTAATCTCGTTTGCAATAAACTACTGGCAACCCCCGGCCAAATTATTTTATTGCTAAATGTAGAAACGACGTAGATTACTCTGCCCAGTAATCACCTTCATTCAATAAAATTTAAAGCGTTCAATTATTCACGTTTATTTCGCGCATGATGGAAATGGCTAAAGTGTTTGCCAACGCGCGAAGTAAATTAGTTTCTATTAATGCAGATGTTTTCCACTGGGAATGCAATAGAAAAATGGTAAATGTTAATATTACATTGCAGTAATATGCTACAAGAGAATGCGCCGTGAAACGCGCGGAAAGATTTTGTTTCCGTTCATACATTTCAGTGGTTAAACTCTACGGAATTGTCCATTAAATATTATTTAACGTTTGTGCAGTTTTCCTGCAAACTCAGTTATTGGTAGTTCAATATTTAATTATTAGACTGTAGTTTTTCGTAAAAAATCAAAATTGTCGCTATTAATTATAAAATATCTTGGATAAAAGGATATTTCATTGCGTCTGTATTAATTTCAACAGGATGACAATAGTGCATCGATGTTATTAATTTTTTAACATCTTCTTACTGTTTTATAATTTGCTCACATATTATTATTACAACTTCTTACTAAATTACAATAAATTGCGGAATAAACCGCGCTCTACTTAATTTTCATTCGCAAATCAGTAAGATATTCTCTCTGCCGATATTTTACTGTACTATGCTCGAATTATGAAATATTTACGAACATAATCTGACTCTATTACGAATCAGGAGAATAATACTTGATATCAGGTGGAACATTCGATTTTTCCTGAAACAAAGGTACATTTGTATTAAACAAAAACTCTATAAAACGAGCCTCTCTTGGAAACTATTACGACTTCACATTACAGATGACCAATCGAACATGAACAATGATTGAGATCTATCTCCGAGAACGAAAATATTTACAATATCATTGATATAAATAATTTAGCCTATAATCTGATCTAATGAAAAAAAATCCGGCGAAGGTAGAGATCAACGAGATTATTATTTCGAAAGAGGCTCGATCGAACGACTCGTTTTCTAAGGTGAAACGCTTCCTCGCGTTCTCGTCGCCGCGAAATGTAGTGGAGCCGGTCGCGTCGCGGAATAAAATAGGAGAGCGACAGAACCGTGAATTTTTTCAAGGCGCGGATCGTTTCCGGAAAAATCCTTAGGAGTGCTATCGACTGTTCCGCGTCTTTCGAACCGGTTCGCCGGTGGATTCGTATTTACAAGAAACCCGGCCCCCCTTGGCTGGCGGCGCGGTACCAGTTACCGGTTCGCGCGATATCCCACCGATACACCGACGAATATAATGATCGGGCATCGATTGGGACATTTAAATTTCACGTTCTATAGAAAACAACGAGGAGGACCCGGCCGAATAACGGCGTTAACGTTAACGACGCCAGGACGCCGGGGAGCCGTTTTCGTCGAACTCGAAAATTAAATGATAATGATATCCTACGCCCCGCGAAATACTTGCGGCCTCCGAGCCCGGAACATTTATTTCTTTCTTCCTCTATATCTCGCTCTCTCTCTCTTCCGTTCTCTCTCAGTCTCTCTTTCTCTCTCTCTCTTACTTTCTCTTTTTCTCTCGCACACACTTTCTCTCTCTCTCTTTCTCGCTCTCATCCCTTTCTCTCTTTTCTCCGTCTTTCTCCCGTCACCGGGGGCACGTCCCGTCTCTGTTCCCCCATCGTTCCGAGGGAACCGTGCGCGTTTTTTGTTCTGTAAAAATCCTCGTTAACTCGAATCACGATTCCCGCGTATTATACGGAGCTGCACGGGCGCCGGCTTTCCACTTTTTCCCCTGGCAAGCTAAATAAATCGTTAGAGGTGGCTCGGTGACCGAGCGCGCGCGGGCTAATGGCGCTCCACTTATTATTCTTCTTCTTCGTTGTTCCCGGTGGATCCGCGAAGCCCGATCACAACCCCTCGAATACGCGGGAACTATCTCGTCGATGACACCTTAATTGACGAGCCACCGTGACGCCGGCCGACGAAACGCTGCCGCCCGCCCGGCAAGGATTCCGCAACGGCCGCGCGGGACAAAATGGCTGAAACATCCGGCGACCGCCGGCGAAACGTTCCTCTCTGACACCCGCTCGAAATAAAGCGTTTTTCAGTTCGTCTAGGTTTGATAATTATGTTTATCGCGAACTCGAGGAATTGAGGAAATTTTCGCTGCCATTGCTGTGATAAAAGTCGACGAAATCAAAGAAGGTTAACCGATGATAAGGAAACTGAGGAAGTTTGTTACAAAGATTACTTACTTCGACACTAAACCTACCAAGTCGGTGAAAATGACCATTTTCTTATCAAATTTGTTAGATTATAAAGACTTTTAAATACTAAATTATTAAATGGATATCACGGTTGAAGAATAAATTGTAATACAAATGTTGGAAAGTCTAAATAATCTCGATAGGTTTACCTGTATTGAATCTAATTTACAAAACATTTTATATTGATAATACTAACCTAGATGTTCTTTTTTCGAGATACATAGTTAAAAAGGACTCGATCAAGTATAGCTTTTATTACAAGCATTTTTCTATTTCTAAGTATACAGTGTGGTCACGAAATTATAGTGCAACAGTATAAGGGATGATTCTACGTGAAAGAATAACAAAATTTCCATAATATTTTTTTCTTCGGTGCTCCGTTCTTAAGAAAATTGACTTAGTTTCTTCACCTTTGCTAACATTGCGTTTACAAACGTTAACAGTGACGGAAACGTATTAGGTTTATTACATAATTCGCAATAATGAATGTTTTTAAACATTATCTCGAACGGCGTCACCTGTGGCGGCAACTAAACGCTTTTCGAAGACGAATAAACTTTTACAAGAATGTTTTATGTAAAAATCTATTTTAAGTAGACATTTTTTATTTTACAGCCAGCTGATTGAGGCGTTAGTATGAAATGTAGCAATGCAATGATAACGACGATTTCAAGTTGATCGACGCGACATTGATTAAATTAAAGACAGTAATTATTTAAATTAAAGACAGTAATTATTTAAATTAAAGAACACTTTGACACGGCGTCTGCAAGTCTGATCATGAAATATCGTGCTACTTACGGTTCTTAAAAGTTGAAATTTCTAAAGAAGTATAATTATTAAGAAGTATCAAAATTTGTAAAGAATTATAATGAACATGAAACCCTAAAATTAACTTTGCATTCGGTATACTTTAATTGTGTTAGTGCAATTGAGTTTTTATACTGAATTATTGCGAAACTAGATTTTGAGCGCTGCTCTGCGACAAAGCTGGATAATAGATGAAAAAAGGAGTTTCATTGACTAATTAAAACTAACTGTCCTAAAGATAACGATTAATAAACTGCAGATTTCTTTGCGAAGCGAAAAATGATTGACTTAATTCTGACAAACGATAGTAAAATAGTTAAATTTGCTCGTTTCAACCGCGAATGCATAAAATCTGCTGTCCAACGATTGCAATTATTGCGTAGAATTTTTAATTTATATTTCACTTAAATTAACATTTCCCTGGCCGCAGTCAAGAGACTGTACCGCAACAATGACGCGCCGTTCGAACATTTTTCTTACAGGATTATTCCTCTCGGTTCTCTCGCGGCGGCCAGAGCAAACACTATAACAGAGTGATGATTTAGTATCCTACGGGGCCTACGTGCTTATAGCTGAAACGAAAAAGAAACTATACACAATGAAAACAGAAGCCGATCGAAGGCAGAGAAAAATCCGTTACGTGGCCATCGTCGCAGCAACGTAACAACTGAAAAATCACGTGGCCCGGCCCCGGAACAATAAATTCTATTGGTCGTTAGACCCTCGAGGCTCGCGCCGGGGGATCCCCTAATCTGACCTAACGCCGTAATGTCGTTACCTTGTTAAATAAATGTCACAGCAGGAGGGTCGGCTCGGGGCCGGGCAGCCGATCGACAAAAGACCAACCCCTAAAAAATTGGGCTAACGTCCGCGTCCCTCAAAATGGTGGACCGGCGCGACACACGCGGGACTCGGATCGAAAGAAAAGCACAAAAGGAGCGACGCACGGCCGTGCTGCAATCTCTTTCCTCGGCAAATGGCCGATTGCAACCTAACCCCGGCGACGCGTCCGTCGAAAATCGTGATAATTCGATGTTGACGAACTGTGCGTAATCCTCGCGGCCCCTGTGCTCCTCCGATTATACGGTTCTATTTTTGGTGAACGCTTTCGAGAAAACTGCGCGCGCGTGTCTCGATAAAAAATTCGAAATCAAAGAAATTGTTTAATTTTTAGACAATAACTCGCTGTTACCCAACGAATTTTAACGAATTTAATTCGTTGCGAACTATATAAATTATTCGCGCGATTTAACCTTTCCAAACACCGATCGCAGAAATTGAATTAAATATAGCAAACGTGAATATTTTGTATGATAATAATTTTCGGTGTTTTTCAAAACGGTCTCGCAGACTGGAAATTAATTTATTCTTCCTCCGTTTCACGGAATCTCGTTATTTCGCTGCGAAATAAAAAGCGAACGTACCGCGCGAAAAGCTGCGACCCCTTCAGTTATATATACATATATATATATATATATATATACATACATATATACATTTTTTTTATTTGATCATCGCGCGAATAAAACTTTCGATAATAATTCCGGCATTTTTTGTCACCGTTAAAAAATATTGGAAAACCCAATGAAAACTGTCGCGCGCGCGCGGGGACGTTCGACGGAAGAGGCCTAAAAGTATCGACGATGTACGCCATTGCGACGGCAAGCGTTTTCTGTCGCTATTTCCACGCGGAAGACACTTCGTTGCCGCATAATGACGCGCATTGTCCTAGTTACATATTAATTTCGTTTTTTTCCGCGGGATGCAAATAAAAATTGCGACTACGCGTGTCAAGCGAAGCCAAGATGTGCATGGTGAATTCTCACAGTAAATTCCGACCCATAAATTTTCATAATCCTTATACCGTTTTCTTTTCGTTAATAAAATGTAAATAATGTGAAAAAGGAGAGAAAGTTACGTCTATTGTAAGCACGTAAGAGAACGCATTTAATTATTTATCCTAGAACAGATTTATAGGTTGTAAGATCGTATTCTTAAAACTGTATAACCTCACGCTTCTAGATTTTATAAGTTCTAAATAGTTTAACTTTTACTATAAATATAGATTTTACTATAAATACAGATTTAGATGTACACGCTAAATTTGCTTAGAATTCGCAAATTGCAAAGAGGCTGAAAGAGTATTCAATCTGTGATGTATTTTAACATTCCAACAGTTACTTATATCGTTAAATTAATGATTTTATTTCAGGTTAATGATTTATCTATTATTAAAAATATTAATGCAGAGGATATGCGAAAATACTGCTTGCACTCGTGTAAAACAGAGAAAATTTCAAGTAACACATTTCACCAGCCATTTAAGAGACCTATAGAACTGTAAAAATTATTGTCATGCACTGCTTGATAACGATAGCAACATTATTAAAATATACATCTCAACAAAACAATTCTTCGATTATTTTCTCTAAAAGAGACATTACAATTTCAACAATGTTCAAATAAAAACTGCGATGCAGGTCATTTCGCCTGGTAGATTTACGATCAAGTTTGTAACGAATATTACAATAATTTTATTTACTAATTCATTGCCAGGTCGAAATAATAAGAACCGTTTGCCATAATAAAACGATTCGCCATCGCTGCAAAGTAACCAAGAACGCGGTCTCATAGAAAATTAAACCGCGGCTTCAGTGGTTCAAATAATTCCCCGTTTTCCGGAACCTCGTTTTTAGCTTCGTTTCCGAGTAACTCTTCGGAATATATTAGATTATTCTAATAATCCACGGGTCCCCGAGCCCGGCAGCCAAGTCGAAATCTCGCCGTTAAATGAAATCAAGTGTCGGCTGGTTTACGCTGAATTTCATTTCGAGTCGCGGCGAGCTAGAATATTCTTCGGCGAGTTATCGTTTCGCACCGTTCGCTCCGTCGTCGTCGTCGTCGTCGAGCTTTTTACCCGTATGAAAAGCGACGAAAAGAAATGCTGTATTTGCAAATCCATTGAACGGACGCCGATGGTTATCAGCGCCGACAGTTTTCACGGCTCGGAATAATAACGCAATTCTTTCGTCATCCGGGCGAGAGAGATGTTTATCCGAGATCTCCACCTGGTAACAGATGTCCGGTTCTAGGCGCGGACGACCACAATCGAGATCGCTATCCGACTGTTTTTGTCTGGTTAGACAACCGATCGTCATCCGATAACTCGCACGAATTTGTTGTGAATTAATGATGCAGGCCTGACTGCGTGAATCTAATATCGAGAGTGTATAGGCTTTTATGTAAAATGTGGGAGGAAAATATTATCGTTTATTAGACTAAGCATAAGTTATTATAAGCGAGAAGTTTATTGCCTATGTTTTTATTATTCCGTTGTTTTACCTGGTCTTTTTATTATTTATACATTTTATTTAGTGACCGTGATGAGCGATACTCTTCTAAATACCCAAGGGTATTCTTTGTAAGCCTAGGAGAATATTCTTTGATAAAAAACAAATTCGTATTTGTTATAGAATACTTTTTGAGTGTTCATAGTTATCGTGAGGATGACCAGAGTTGCAAACCTTTATGACAGCATATTTATGAGTGCATCTTTTATGCAATTTTTACGAGTCCACATTTATTACATAAGCAGAGTTTAAAAATGCTATAGTAAGTATAAATTAAAAAAAGATGTAATAAGATTTTTATTTTCTATTGAGAATGTGTGATCCTTAATTTAGGAATCCTTTGAGTAATCCTTTCCTGTAAAATCATATACGAAAGTGAGTATTTGCATAAAGATGAGTAGTAGAGTAAGATGAGTAACTTTTTAATAATTCTTTATAAAGATGAGTAACTAAAAGAAAAGAAATTAGTAAATGAATTTTCGTCTCGATGCACAAAGTTACATATATTCTACAGAATTGATGAATTTTGTATTAAACATAGCAATAAGTAGTCTTCGAATTGAGTTTTTAGAATTAGAGATGCTGCGTTAGTTTAAATCAATAAAAAATACTTTTATGTAAAATTAATTAATCTTATCTATAGGAGCATGTGTGTAGGTAAAAATCGTGTAAAATCGGAACGAATAAAGCAGTCGTATATATTCACATCGAAGTATATTATATTCAGACTCTCGATTTATTAACCCTTTGTCATGCAATTTAATTCAAAAGTTTCTGACGAAAACACACAATTTAATTTCCCTTAATAATAATTATAATAACAATTCCGTTGATAATATAAGCGAAGGTGAAAAGGGCATAACCTGTACTGCGTATATAAAATGTTCTAGTTAAGAAAAAGCTTATAAATAGTATAGGGAATTGTTGATCTGTATAAAAATTAACTCTTTGCAATTCGAAGCTATTCTAACTGGAAATTTAAAGTAATTTTTCTGACTTACAGCGTCTCTAGTATATTTTATGTGACAAAGTGCATTTTATGTATATGTAATTGATTCCTGTATAATTTATAAGAAGAGTTTCACTTTTAATAATTTTTTAACTACGAACTTTGTTAGTGTAAAGATTAATTCGGAACGTGATAGAAAAATTGTTGTGCTGCGTCAGAGTCGCCATTCGAGTGTAAAGGGTTAACTTCTGGATAAAAAAAGAATAGCTTCGAATCGCTATATGTAGAATAGCTATAATCTAAAATATAAAATAGCTATAATCTAAAATATAAAATAGCTATAATCGAGATTTCCGTCTAAAACTGAGGTTCTCAGACATGCCAATAAAGAATCGAGAATATCACATGAAAAATGCTAAAACGACGAATTAAAAACTCCCAAATCCCTTGCTGTATTTTTCGCTCTTAAAAATTGATCCGATAGAACGAAATAATCACTGTTCTTTGTACATTTCAGTCGAACCTTATTTCGAAATTTTGACAACGAAAGAATCGAATTTTGTTTTAATTTAGAAAGAACGAATAACATTTATATTTACCAGATTTCGCATGAAATCTTCATTGCAAGTCTAACACGTTAAGGTGTAAGAAATTCAGAAGCCAATAAACCCTTTGCACTAAAATATCGAGTGAGACTCGTGATAAATATTTAATGCTAGATCTAATAAATATGAATATTATAGATTTCTTCTAGATCGAAGTCAAATTATTATCAAAGACCAGAAACGGAAATAAGTAAAGACGATACGAGAAGCAAAAATAATCTAAACCTATTAATAACAGTATTAATACTTTATCGACCGGTAACCTATAAATCGGCATTTTCTCCCGATTTGTAGCCTGTGAATCGATTGTCACAGCAACCAATAATTTGTTATCTATTATTGAAGTAAAGGTACTACTATAAGTCCTTATATTATTGAATCATCTTTCAAATATTAGATACCTTTTGCGATGAATACAAGAAATAAGATAGAAATAAAATAAATAGATTCGATTACTCTACAATGACATAAATGTTTAAATTTATATATACCGACTCCGGCGGTAGAGAGTTGAGGACAAGTAAGTGCAAATCAGTGCAACGTGAATGGAGTCATAGTGCAAAGTGGTTAATTGCCTTCGATCCAGTCGTGACGCAGGTAATGATCCGTAAGCTAAAAATGGCTAAAGCGCATACCTAATCGCTAGTCTAACTCGTTACTATAACGCGCTGGGTTAACTTTGGACGCCGACGAAACTTTCGCGACGAAGACAATCGCGAGACATCGGATGGACAATACCATCTAGAATAAACAAGAAAAATTCGCGAACATCGGTCTGGCATGGATCAGCGGAGAGCACCCCGCTATTTGGCAAAGGTGCTTGAAGCGGAGCGGAAAGAGGCGGGCGAGCGAGTACCGGGCGGAAAGGCTTAAAGAGCCCCGCTAAATTTACCTTCGCCGTTTATAATTTCCAGGCTCGAACACCGCAACTCGACGCGAGGGCCAAACGTCTCAGCTTTGGATCCCGTTCTCATTTAAATGGTCCCCCCCCACGGCGATCCCTCGCGACTTTTTGCCAGCACGGCGCGTCACGGTTTTCCCGAGGTCCATTCGTTAATAATCCTATCCGAGGCGACCATTCTGTCGCGGGGGCTAAGCCGAAATAGGCGACCGCGGCGGCAATTACCAGCCGTGTCTGGCGCGAGAGGCGTCGACAGCCGGGTAGCCACGTGACGGAGCAAGACGAAGAAAAACGAAGAAGAAAAAGGGTGTCGAAGAAGAAGGGCGATTCATCGGAGGGGGGTAGGAAAGAAGATCGAACGTAGAATGGAAAGACAGTGGGGAATCCTGGCGAGATGCCGGCAGGATTTAGCGGGCAGGAAGGCCATTAGCAGCGTATCATCGGGCGAGAACGGTGCCGGTCTAGCCTTTAAGCGCCATTTTGCTTTTCAATTTTCAGGCCGCGATGCGCGCCAACCCAGCACACATTCCCGGCACCCCTCCCCGCGCGTCTATTCCAACCCTCCCCCCGCGGCCGAGCCGAGCCGCGAAGAAGAATCGCGGCCGTCCGCCACTGTCACTAATTCCGCTCAGTGTTCTTTTCTTGCGGGGTCTAATGCCACCTGGAGGCTACGCGCCAGGCTGTCAAAGCCAGGACGTTATAATGCGCGAGCAGGGGGAGGAAGAGAAAAATATAGGGGGCGGAGGGTGCAACGGGGACGAAACGCGCGCGGCACCGCGCAACGTGCGGACGCGTTCAGGGAAAAAAGCATCGCGGCTCGCACCCACACCGCGCGGACATTAACGCGCACACGCGTGCACGTGCACGTGCGACCGCGAATTGCCGAACGTGTGCGAGAGACTCTAGCGCGGCGGCTCTCCGTGCTGGTGAAGAAGCTGGCGGCGGGCGAGCGCGGGGCGGGGTGTCGGCGGGCAGAATTTTTACAGCGCGACAATCCACAAGGTACGAGAAAATAATTGCAAGTTCCGTCAGTGACGGCCGCGAGGGTGCCGCGGCGGAGGAGCAGGGGCGAGGGGGCCCCACGCGGAGGGACAGAGAGACCGACGGCGCGGTGTCGGGTGCGGAACGGCGACGGAGTTTCGAGCGGTTTTCTTGCCGCAGGAAGAAGCAGTTGGAGGGAAGGCGCGGGCGAGGGAACCAACGGGCGCGACAGAGACGGAGAGATCCAATTAAAAATATTACACATTACCCGCTACACAGCTAAAATGTATTTACTGTTTAAAAGCGGCAGAGACTGAGGGGGTCCCACCCTAGCCCGCGCCCGCACACACACACACACACGCGCGCGCACACACCCGTCCGCCCGCGAGCATCCCCCCACGCACACTCGAGCCCGCCGTGAAACACAGAAACGCACATTATGTGTGGAGCCGCGTGTTGCAGTCCCACTGCCTCCGGTGATGCGCGTGTGTGTTTTCCGCGCCCAACGTCCGGTGGAACGGGAATTTATTAATTTGATCGACGGCAGACGCGGCCTCGACCGCGGGATCCCAAGCCGGCTGTGGATAAACAATGCGAACTTTGCAAATTCGGTCGATCTTTTATAGAAATTCTCTTGTTATTCTTCTCTTGCGAATTTTAGCTTGGGGTAGATTTCGCCTTGGTCCTTGATGATTGTCACAAAGTTTTCTTGAAAATTGTTGCAAAGAGCTGAACGCACTGGCAGAAGTTAATTCTCATTTTTTAAATTGTGCCTTAAATTCTTCTGCATGTATACTATAGAAAAATTCTGTAAGATCTGTGTCTGATTTTAGGGAAAACTATTCGTTTGTGGGAGCTTGTAACAACACGGAGGATTTAAGAAAGAATGAACCCTGATGGCAAGATAAAATAAAAGTTAAATCGGCAGTCGAAATGATCGATCCATTTTTAAATAAACAAAATCGAAAACGAAGGATTCTAGTCTTTTTTAACCCTCCGCACTCGAAGCTATTTTAAGAGAATATCTGAAATAAAATATCCGGCTCATAATAAAAGTGCACAGTATGCATAACACAACAATAGTTGCACTATGTCGCAATTTTTTAAATCTAACCTTTGTATAAAAATTATCTTGAAACGTGATGAAATAATGTTAGTGGTGCCTCAGAGTGCAAAGGGTTAATTTCCCCTAATCGTCGCGTAATCTATTACGGCTAAAGTCTACCGGACGAATGTTTAAAAATTGGCCAGAATTGAAGTACTCTTATCGGAGGCACGAGAATATTCTGAAAAATGGATTTCAATTTTAATTCACAGCATGTACAATCTTGAACATACAGTCTACGATACACTGTCTGCGACTTCTCCGCTTAATTCCGTGATCTCATCCAATTGCCGGCAGAATCAATTTTGGAAGTCTCGTGGAAGTTAAACGCGCGCCCGTGTGGTGGTCGTGCTCTCGCGTCTGGTTGAAAGTAATGGAAGTCGCGCGCACACACGGTCACCATTAATCCGATACGATGAAAAGTGAACTGGGAATACACGGATCTCCTCGGAGACGCGTTGCTTCCGATTACTTTTTTTTTTTTATTTCTCCTCCCGCGATATTGTATCAGGCCGCAACCGACGATGCACATGTTATAAAATAACGAATTTGTTTGTCTCGCGGATCTCCCGAGATCGCGGATCTATCGTTCGCCGTGCTCGATCATTGACATCGAAAGTTCGCGGTAAATCGCGACACTAACTTGTTATCGGTGTTTTTCGATTACAGCGAGAGCCATAAAATATAAGCATTTATATATGCGTATTACTTGTTTTAGCTGCTTCTCTTCGAGCTTGTTTCACGCGCTTATTTTCCACTAAACTATCAAATCAAATATTTGCTGTACTTTAACGAAACCAACTCGAGATGGAGATTTTTAGTAATAAGCTGTTAAGCTTAAATTATTGTATAAAGTATACATTATTGAGATAAGTTATTACGTTTTTTCAAGTTGGAATAAAATTTACATGTAACAATGAAGTAAGCGCAGGCACGCAAAAAAGAGAATTTATTACAAGATACGTTATTCATTGTAAAATATAAAGGATTCTGTTTTAAATGCCTACAAATTTTAGAAAGAATTTCGTTGTTTTCTGCATTCTTCAAAACTGTTTGAAATCTAAGAGAATGACGCTGAACCGAAGTGAACGTCTTCAATGACGAACAGTGAATTATTCCTAACAACATTACAGTAAAACATCCTGTAAAATCAAATGATGTTACACTCTAGTCTGACGAAACATTCTAAAGAAACTATATCTCGAATAAATCACTTAATAAGTATACACATTAATAATATTATTAACGATATTACACACTAAAATATTCCAAAGAAATTACACCTCAAATAAATCACTTGATTAGTATACATATTAATAATATTACTAATGATATTACACAATAATTTAAGAAAACATTTGAATAAATTTCATCTCGACTAAATTGTCCATTACTATTAAAATTTTGCCATATAAAATGTCAAACAAAAGTAAATGTATATTAAACTACGTGAAAACTAACAGCAACGCAAACATAAATGTTTCTCGAATACATTTGCTTTTAAAAGCGACATTTTAACGTCAGCAGATCAATTTCACACTATTCGCGTGCACGCGTGTAGTCGTTGCACAGTTAACCCTTTATCATATTGTCGAAGCTTGGATTTAAAAGTTCGTCGAAACTATAATTGTTATACGAGTTACGATACTCGATTTCATATTCATAGAATGAATTTTATTCTATAAAATGGAAATACTGAGAGTGGAAAAATGATTTGCGGTCGAAGTGGCTACGAGCGCAAAGGATTAAACTTTCCCACCGATTCGCTGGAATTTACAGTCGGATCACAAGATCAACATGTCTATGGCCGCAGAAACGCGTGAACGGGTCGCGTATCGGGCTTGTAACGTCTCGTTAATCGCGTGGAACATCAATCGAAGCGGGAATTGGTTCGGCCGCAATTGATAGTGGATTATAGTGTCCGGGCATCACGGAACCGGAACAGCAAAGGCCAAATTGAATGACAGTAATCTATTAACGCGTCGGGACCGGTGACATGATAATCCCCAACGACGCGAAGCAAACCTCCGGATAAATAGCGATCGAAGACTGAAATTTTTCTTCTTACCGCGTTACATTGTGTTCGTAAATAGCGATTCTGACGAGCGTGTGCTTGCATTCCTCGCGCAAACGGTATTCCATTAACGTCCACCGGCCGCAAATTGAGAAGATTAATTGTTCAACACGTATCTGGCCACGCTGGTTACATTTAACCCCTTAGCGTACTTTGACGGGGCCAACTCCCGATGGAAATTACCGGTAATAATTCTGTTCTTCAAAATTAAAATAAAATTCTAACCCCTTGTTATTAATATTTATTCATTGCATTCATTTTTCTATTGTTATTAATATTTCAGCATTCTAGGAAATTCAGGCACGAAATAAACATTAATGTTCTATCCCTTCGAAGGAATTATACCAATCGAAGAATTCCTGATCGTAGTAACTGCGAAGAAAATGGTACGTCAAGGGGTTAACCACGTTGTCGTTGGTACTGTGTATAAAATTAACCCTTTGAAAACCGGTACTCTAAACTGTCAATTAACAGAGGAATAATAGAAAATCATAGCAATTTTTATTTAAGAAACATATCTTTATATTTAAGAAACAATTCGTGGAAAAGTTGATAGTCCTTATTTACTTTCATTCCCAAATTCAAATTTTGTTTCAATTTAATCAAAGCGACTGGCTGTTATATTTAGTAAATCTTGCACGAAATCATTATCACGAGCCTGACTCGTTATCATAGTGTTAAAAATCAAAAAATATAAATCAGTTTAAACATCGAAAAGTACAAACGAGATTAAAAATCAAAAAAGTACAAACGAGTTTAAAAATCATAAAGTACAAACGAGGTTAAAAATCAAAAAGTACAAACGAGTTTAAAAATCAAAAAGTACAAACGAGTTTAAAAATCAAAAAGAACAAACGAGTTTAAAAATCAAAAAGTACAAACGAGTTTAAAAATCAAAAAAGTATAAACGACATTGAAAATCAAAAAGTGTGAAAAATGATTCGCATCGAATTTGCTTTGAAAAATAAAAGTGACATCGAGATAGACACCTGGCGAGCGATGGAACACCTAGCTTCCGGAAGAGTCCGCGCGGATGAGGAAATCGGATCACTTCAGGGACCAAGGATTAATTTCCCGCCGATTGGAGCCAATCAGTCGATCTCATTACTATCGCGATCGCATTTCCTCATCCACGAGGCAACGATTGAACGTCGAAAACCGGAAGGATGAAGAAGAAGATCGGGGGGGGCCCGGCGTCGGTCGAACCGGATCGATTTGAACGAAGCCACCGGAATCGATCGAGACCGCGTTCGGTGCCTCCCATTCTACCGGATCATCGAGGACAGAGGAAGCAAATCGTGGCGAAGAGATCCCGCGATTGTTGGCGGGATCGAATCCAAGAAACGGAACACCGGGGGCCCCCGCTTCTCTCTCTCTCTCTCTCTCGGTCCAGTATATCCGATCGATGGCCAGCGCCGATATTGAAGGTGACATGTTTTGAAACACACCCCTTTCACGGTTTCTATGAGCGTATTTAGGAGAGGAGATTTCTTCCCACGTGCTTGCCAAGAAGGGATATACGTGTCGTGTTACCCCCGGGTATTCTGTTGCGCCCGCGTACCCCGGCCACCGGAAGAAATTTTGACCGGCGGAAACCCGAGAACTTCGACGGATTCTTGATCCCCGATATTCACCGGGGATCGGTGTCATCGCCGATCAAAACTTGTCGATCAACCGTGACTCGCCGTTAACGCCGGACCACGCGAACCACGTGATAATTCCGCGGACTTTGTCGGACGAGTTTCGATCGTCGAATACCTCGGAAAATTCGGCGAAAATTTCGGTATAACATGCTGAAGCATTGTATTTTGGTATAATGTCGGAGGGTGTGAGGATATTTAGATGACCGTTTTAGAATCGCTCTTTCAGTTTCCGTGCTCGTTGTTTTAACGCGTTCACCTTCGGACGAGCATCACAATGGTGTCCAGCGGCGGAGCCAATAAAACGCGATAGTGACACTTGGTGTGTCCCAATACGGTTCACGAACGGTCGTGCGACCTGCCATGTATCTGAACCGGTCCATTTAAACGTCCCTCGACATGTTCCACGCCGGTGACATTACATATCCGGCCAGGTATCGTTTGAATAAGTTAATTAAGACAGGTACGGCTTTCAGTTTGCCCCGAAAACAAAGCCGGCGCTGTCAAACCGAACCAAAATAAGAACCATTCAGTCGGGCCGGCCCCGGGGTTCGGCTCGCAACACCCACGCTTCGTTTTCGACGGAAGGAGAGCCCCTTTTTGCCAGTCCGTGTCGACATTTATTATTTCTCTTCGGGTACAATCATCGAACTTGACGCGGCCAAGGACGACCCTTTCGACGATTTTTCGGGAACGCCCATTGTTCGCGGGCTATCGGTGGTTTCTAATAATGAAAAGAAAAATTGCGCGGGCCGGGGAGCACGGTGTTCGACGCGCCGTGGGACAGGTCGATTTGCAAAATGTTCCGTCGACCAATGGGGATCGTCGATTTTCCAGGATCTTCTCTTGCGTATAAAAATTTTTAAATTTCTTCAAAAATTTCAACGATAAATATTGTTTCTTTCAGAAATGACCACTCCAGTTCAAATAATATTGCTTTTAATTTCACATTTATCATCGCTTGATTTTATTCTCATCGATTCAACGATAAATAAAATTACAAATTTTTCTTCGCACCTTTGTAAACGCTATAGATTTGTATAAAAAAATATAACTGTAATACCATACACGCTGGTTGATGTTATAGAACTCATGTTACTCGCTGTAATATTTTTATATCCTTTCCTAGCTATCGATGCGATCTAGGGAAATAAATAATTTAAAAAGAAATATTACAAATTTTCTACATCTCTTGCAAGAGACTGTAGTCATTGTGTACAAATTGTTACTACGAATTTTCACCATATATACGCAAAATACTGCTCGAGAATAATGATCGAGATTCCATCCTCAATTCTTCTTTTTACTAAAATATATTATAAAAAATATTCTATAATAATTACGTTACCGATAAAATAAATACGTAGCAAATCTTTTACTTAATTAAGCAAATACAAGGATAAAGGTTTCGCAAAGCTGTTATCATGTGTTTCTGCAATAATAAAATTACGTTCTCAGAATGAGACAATGTATTTCAAAACTACCACTCTGTAAAATTATATTCTTCCGAATTAATTCTCCGAGCAATGGTTAAATTACCGGATACAAAGAAACGTAGCTTGCCAAGGGTGAATTAGTGATACTTAGGTTACTCATTACGGTGGTAGTTTTTATAAAGTAGCCGAAGGAGCCGGGTGGCTCGCGAAACGCTGGAAGCCGTCAGAGTCGTAGAAATAGCAATTGCCCGAAACGAAACTAGTGGATTCGCCGCGTTTCCGAGTCATCATCGTGATCAGAGCAGGACCCAAGGCGTGCCCTTCAATAGGAAACATGTCTCTGGCACACGCACGCCATTTTTGAAAGCGGCGTGAAGTGTTCCATGGGGGTGTCGAGGCCTAAGACACTCCTTTTGGCATTAATTGAAAAAGCCGATGCCGCGAGACGCGGTGGCAGATCAAAGAGAATGTTTTCGTCGCACCGGTGTGGCATCGTGGCAAACGAAATAATAAACAACATCTCGTTCCCGTTTCTAATGGGATGGCTGGTTGCCTGCGAGGAAACACGGCGACGTCAAAAAGATTCCGCGCCGCCTAGATATTCCTTTCATGGGATACACGCAACGGGATTTGCAGTTCCATTCAAGTGATTGTAAAAGCTACTGCCGAACAATGCCCGTGGTCCACTCGAAGATACGTTTGCGCATCCGTGAACGAGCCGATTCGTGTTTAATCTGCCTTGCAAATTGCAATGGAAATTCCACGAGGTTTGTGCCTCGTATTTGATGCAGACGGAATTAATGTTTTAGGCTTGCGAAGCTAATGATTAAGATGCATTTTATAGTAATTTAATAATCCTATATTCTATATTCTATATTCTATATTCTATATTCTATATTCTATATTCTATATTCTATATTCTATATTCTATATTCTATATTCTATATTCTATATTCTATATTCTGTATTCTATACTCTATATTCTATATTTTATATTCTACATTATTCTAATTCTATATTCTTAGAAGGCTTGGAGGTATTAGAATTGCAATTAATTCACTGTGGAAGTACCCTCTACCTGCATACTAATTGTAATATACAAATACTGTCTACTTATTTAAGGAATTTTCTGCTTGGATCTGATTACAGACATATAGCCTTGTTAATAAAAAGTATTAGGTGCCACCAAATGTTTATCGCCTCTATCCTGACACGCTCGTTTCCCGAAAAAATTTACATATAGCCCGGAGTAACAGAATATAACCTCCATACTACACAAAGACTCTCTATCCAGTGACCATAACAAAATCCCCAAATCAGAGTAGTTTGATAATACTATTCTGTCATCCAGCGACCCTAATTACTAAACTGTGGATTTTTCATATTCAAAACTCAAACGAACAATCGAAACACGAGTCTCAATAGCGGACTAGCTATTGAAGCTAGCGGGTCTTCAACCCCTTGCACTACTTCTCCTTTCACGCTGCGTTGATTAACATTTATTTGTCGTTAATATTTTCCTTAGAGGTACCAAACAATTCTTGTTCCTTCAATTGTCTTTACGTACGTTTATTTCTAGACTTTGATAACAGAAGAATTGAATTTTATTTCTATTTAGGAGAAATTAATAATACTCGTCTTTAGCAGATCTTGCACGAGATTTGTATCCGACTCGTTATTACAGTGCAAGGGGTTAATCATCAACAGCTGTGACAGTGAAACAAAGGAAAGGCGCACGCACCAAGAAGCGACAAATAAATATTTCAGCCACGGTCCTCGGTGCGGACCACGCAAGAACCTCTCAGGTTATCAAGCTTCAGGCGGGAGAGTCCTCCCAAAAAACCGTACCAGTCCAGTAAGCAGCCACGTTAGCCAACAATAACAATCATCGCGAAAGCAAGGCGAAAGAGAGAGAGAGAGAGAGGCGGAGGGTCTGCGAGCGAGGGGTGGAGGAAGAACGAGACACGAGGAGGCACCGCGCGTCCGTCGGCGAAGAAAATTCGCAGGAGCTCTTAGGACGTAGTTCGAGGCTCGCGCGGCGTTCACAGCGCGAGCCGTGAAGACAAGAGTGCACGCGGAGTGGTAACGCGCAATCGAGATTCCTCGGTGTTTCCAGTTCGCGCGTGTGTCATCCGCGCGCGCACACCTATGCAGCGGACTCGCGACGGTGTGTATATCCACATGTTTCAACGTGTCTCTGCATACATTATCTTCCGCGGCGGGGGGTGGGGGGGGGGGGAGTAACGGAACGGCTCGGCAACCCCCCTTCGGCAGCGATCCGCAGAGGCGAGCGAGGCTGGCACCCCTCGCTCCCCTCGTCGTATTCACAGCTTCTCTCCACCCCCGCGCGGCCCACCTCCTCCTCCTCCTCCACCTCCGCCTCCTCCTTCTGCGCTGCTTCCACCCCTCCTCCCCGCTCGCGCTCGCACACCGCCGCGAGCCCCTTTTTTCGCGGGGCGAGCACAGAAAAATGCGCGATATAAAAGGAAAAATTTTTCTTTGCCCTCTGATTGGCGGTTGCCGTGGCAACACCCGGGCCACCTCGGCCTCTAATTATTTCCAGACACTGAGAATCGAACGAGCTCTCCCACGAGCTGCCGGAATAGCCCCGGCACACACATTTTTCCGCCGCCGTATCCATCGTCACCGTTACCATCACCATCGCGCCTTCCTCCGCGGGGGTGGAGGACGTCCAAACCACCCCCGCCCCCCTCTCTCCCGCCCCGCCACGACACCCCCTCTGATTTTCTTTCTCCCTTTTCCACCCTCGCTCGGTCCATTTCCTTCTCCCTTTCTCTTGCTCTCTCTCTTCTTCTCTCTTTCACTTACTCTCTCTTCCTCTTTCTCTTACTCTCTCTCTCTTCTTCTCTGTCTTCCTCTGTGCTTCGTCCTCTCTGTCGCGCCGTCATTCCTTTTTCGCTCCTCTCGCGCACACCGTTACTCTCCAGGGTGTTGATTGTTGACGGTCGCGGCACTACGACAGGCGAGAACCAGAGAGACGCAGGATGCGAGAAGGATCGGTTGGGGGTGGGGGGAGGTGGGAGGGTGGGCCTGCCACCGGATAGACGGATAGACACGATGGTTAAGGGGGGTAGGTGGTCTTTAGCGCGGTTTAGGGGAAACAATCGGTAAGAGCATCCTATTGCGGGATAGTGGAAATCACTTGGTCCGGTCGCGGACCTAATCCGTTTGCGGTGGTATTGATTGTCGCGCGGCGATTCTTGCCGGTCCTAGGCGAACTTCTCGCTGTGGACGTAATTTTCGCTTTACATTTCGCTTTGTCGCGTTCGTCGGATGCACGAAGATCGAATGTAGAAAGAATTGCCGATATTTTGTGCATAGTTTGAATCGTCCTCGTATTGTTCCAATTTTTCTGATTGTTTATAGACAAGGTTATTATCAACCCCTTGCCATACTTTAACCAGTCAGACTCGTGACGGCGATTTTTATTAATAAGCTGTTAGTTATGAATATTCGTCCGTTCTTTTAAGTAAGAATCAAATGTTATTCTCTTGTCACGAATATTTAAACATTGAACTAGGTGCAAGCATACAAGAAATCTAAGTTCCTTTTTCTTCTAAGAAATTAGAGCGATACGATTCTAATCATTGTAGTTGTAAAGAAAACGGTACGGCAAGGGGTTAAAAGTAGTGGTATATAAATCGAATAATTGCACCTGCGAAATTCAGTGAATAAACATCGCATAACTTTGAAAATCTGGACCAAGATATTCGACTCTTCCTTTTGTTAAAAAAAGAATCGCAATTGCCTATATCGATATCCTGCGAGACCGATAGGAAACCTGGCAAATATTTAAAGACAATATCATTTAATATCATCGTATCATTTAAAGACATTCCCCGTATGTTACAACACCTTGTTCTCCACATATTGTTTCAACTATTAAAAAACAAGTTTAAATAGTGTCGCAGTCGAATATGCCGACGCGAAGTCTATCGAATAAAGAAAATAACGACGAAAGATTGTCAGAGTGTTGAATCCACATGTATCAACAATATTTCTCGTCCGTGCGACGTTCTTCTAATCAAATGCAATTTTCAGCATGCGCTCGCCGGCGCATCAAAGGGAGTCGGCTGAAAGTCCGCGGGCGTGTAGGTAGACGATACGTAAGTGACAGAAACATTCCGCGTTGCATTTCCCAGTTCAAACATCAAAGCGTCGTCTCGTCGTCGGTCAAGTTAAAGCGCGGATGCAACGCTCGCCGAGGAAAAAAATCATCGAAGAAACCCATATTCCCTAACGGAAGGGAAAAAGAATTAAAAAATTTTCATCGGAGAGACCGCGATGCGGAATTATACAGCGAATCGTCGTCGTCGATCATTTCTGTCTTTGATCGCTGCTCAATTTGTCGTTTCTAACGACGAATTCTTGTAATAAAGAATTTATTAAAGAATGTATTAAAGATTTAATTCAAGAATTTATTAAAGAATTATCTTGTGATAAAGAAGAATAAATAGAACAAGATAGAATGAACTTTAACAGAGTAAAATATTAAATGAAGGAGCTACCGAGCTGCATTAAGTTACATTGCAAAATGTGTCAGCACGGCTCTTAATCATTTCGAACCACAAGCGTGTACTTTACGAATTGCACGAACAATTATTCCCGTTCTGAAATACTTTAGTTTGTTCAAAAATAATACAATGAAATCGTTAAATTTTTCTGATAGAATCGTTACATTTTTTAAATAGAATCACCGTTTCTTGTTCCACTTACACAATTCTGTTGTTAATTATTCGAACTCGCAGTCTAATCAATGCTTTCGAGTGACCTGACCTAAGCTACACCGTGGATCCCGTCTATTCAGTGTCTGTTTAGTGTACCAACATATTCGCAAAATTGTTCCCGCATCATTTATAAGAAACGCGAAAGCTGCCCGTCTAAGCGCGCGTTCTCTCCTCGCAATTAAACTCTCGCTTAGAGTACGCTCGAGCACGATAGTTCACAATATATATTCCGTGACGGAAATCACCGGGGCCTCGAGTGAATCGTCGCCTCGACTCGGCTCATAGCCGTTTTTCTCGACGTCTCTTCTTCTTCTTTTTTTTCTTTTTTTTTTTTAAAAAAAGCCTCCCGCTCGTCGAATGATAATGCGCGTTCCTTCCGTGTTTGCGAATCTCTCCCAATATTCCCCTCGAGCAACGAGGTAAACACCGTCAGTGAGTAAACGAAGTGCAACAACGACGTCGTTGTTTTCCTCGCGACACCCCTTGGCCTCGTGGAACGCGGTGGCGACGAGAGAAGAGAGCGGCGACGAGTGCTCGAAGGGGGAACGGAAGAAAAATCGCTGGAAACGCGAGCAACGGGAGGAAAGTGGACAATGAAATTTCGCGGGGCCTAACCGCGGAAGCGTCACCATTGTTGCTCCCGCGATGTGCCAAGCGCGGATAGAGGACGGTCGACGCCGCGCACAGTCGACGAAACTCGCATCTAGGCAATTTCCGTCTCGTCCCTCGCAGCCACGCCGGAGTCCGCATTGTCGGCCGTAGAATGTCGAAATAACCGCGTCGCGCCGCACACCCCCCCGCGCGAGCGGATGAAAACCGCGGCGAAGAAGGCAACGTCCCCGCTTCTGGAAACGCGAAGACACAGCCGCGCTGCTTTTCGATAGGTGACGTTAGTTAGGGTGCTCCTTTCGTCGCCGGGAAAGGGTGATGATACCCTCCGGTGCCCGACGACTCTTGTTCTAACGTTACACCCGAGGAGATTCACCTTTAACGAGGCGGAAGATCGTCTTCGAGGTGGCAAATGGCGAACGAAGTCGCAAATTGGGGTTTAAAATTTCGTTAGCCGGGATAATTGAGACTTCCCCGAGGTGGATTAACCCTCTATGGGCGGAATTTGTTTCTCAAATGTCTCGTTGCTGACAACTTTCAAGGCATTTACTTTGATATTTCAGGGTGATTGTTATTGGTTATCTCAGAGAGGTATGCACCATCTTGTGAAAAATTTAAAATTATTCGATGAAATGTCGACGCATTACTATGTAACCTGAGAACTACATGGGCCCATAAAGGGTTAACGTTTCTGTAGGAATCGTTGATTTTGCTACACGTTGATGCATTTTTATGGAAACAAGTCGTCAATTGCGAGAAACTGCAGTCGAATAGAAATTTCACCATCTTTGTAATCATTTTTGCTAAAATATGATCAATCGAAATTATGGAAATCCTTTTAGCTTTTTGCTATTGTAAACTTCCAGTTTCATTAGAAGGTGTCAGAATTTTTTATAATTCCCTCTGGAGAGAATATTAAATTCCATAGAAGATCGCAAAATTGACAAAACAATGAAATAGTTTCTATTATATATTTTTTATTTTTATGTGGTGATTCTATTAAGGTTAAAAGGTTAATATCTATCTATTATTGATAGAAAAAAAGGTTTACTAACCTTTATCGATGCTAACAATAAAAAGCAATTAATGTTAGTCGAAATAGAAATCAAACATTTTAGGCACATAAATACAATCATTATGCAAACTATGGTATTATCATTTTACACGATTGTAATATCACCTGCTATTTATCGCGGGAGCATTCTGTTCACAATTTTGTGCATTTAGTCCAACCGAAGGTTGTTTGCACCGAAGGCAAGATGTGATCACTAATTTCTTTCAATTTTACAACAATTAAAAATAATGCAGCAGTATTTTGAAATTCCTGAAACGTCTTCGCCGCGTCTACCAAATTCCGTCACGATTCTATAAAATCCACATGCTGTATCTATCGAGAACAAAAGTAGATCCTTCCACTGTGACGCCAAACCACGACGAGCCATACGAATGCCTATTTATTCGACGGCTCGACACGACAACTGGTCGAAAGAAGTAAGAGTGTTCGAACGATTACGGTGCCTAAACCTCCGAAAATTTGTGTCGCACAATACCGAATAAAGAGATCGTCGTGTCAAACCGCGCCGAGGACAAGCATAAAAGAATCGTGACCCGTGGACCGGCCGAAATAACAAGACTCCGGTTACAACATCAAACATATAACTGTCGACACGGTCAGGTATCGAAAATAGTCGATCGTCTGCGACAAGCGGAGAATCTATTTTTCGGCTGGTGCGAAACGTTCGGTCGCCCGAACAAAAGGGTACGCGATATAAACGTCCGATAGCCGGGAGCCGGGCACCGGAAATCCAGCAAACGATCTCGCGCTTTGTGCCGGCGAGAAGAGGGCCTCGGGTCCACGTGAGAGAGAGAGAGAGGGAGAGAGAGAGAGAGAGAGAGAGAGAGCTACCACGTGAAAAAACAGTGTGTGCCAGGCGACACCGTTGCGGAGACAATTTCGAATTTGAAAATGTCCCACAAAACAGGATGGGTCAACCCCGCGGGGCCCCGCCACAATGAGGGCCCCGCGAAGCGTGTGTGGGGGCCGGCCGAGGCGGCCGCGGGAATTGAAGGGACCGTGAAAAGGCTCGCTGACAAGTCCCCGCCAGGCTCCGTTTTGCCTCGGGTTCTTCTCAAATTTCAAAACTCGATTCTTCGACAAATTAGCTCGGACATTGGAGGTGGTGGCAGGACCCCTGAACGGACCCGTTTCCATTCGATTATTCGCGTCCGTGGGACGTTGGCCGCGCACGTTTTTACGCGTCGGACCGCGAACGCTCCTCTCGCACGCCTCGCCTCCTTCGCCACCTCTCATTCTTCTATCCTCGAGTGGATCGATTGAAAAGGAACCGGCGGGGACCGCGTGTTCACGGTCCTTTACCTGAGACAGTATCTTTGTGCATACCGATGTCGATCGAATGGCACCTGGAACAGCACAGATCCGTGCTCTCCGCAGATTCCTCGTCGGAACATTGTCCACCGAAGCCTATTGCTGTTCGCAGACTGTTCTCGTTCACGAGTCTTTCGGAAATCTAATAAACGTGAGACTCGGTGATCTCTCGCGGCAGGATCCTGAGATACAGACACCGAGAAATCATTCGATTGAATGTTCTCTTTCCATGATTGTTAGCCGATCCCGAGCAACGACGAGCATCGACGATCATCGACGATCGCGTTACGCCTCTAGACGTCGAGAAAATTGAAAAATCCGATCTACCATAGCCACTTCGGCAAACTCGTAGGAACCGTCATTCTGCTCGACTCGCGGTCCATTCATTACCGTGGACTGAATCGCGCGTCTCCGTGCCGAGGATCATCCTTAAACCGAATCGCCGGAGAACACGGGCGGGGGTGGTGCGCGTTTAATCGCGATATCGACGAAAGTTGGAAATTGAGTCCCGGAATGAAGCCTGTCGACCGTTAATTGCAGTATCAAGCTGTCCCTCTAACTGGCAATCTAGGAGAATCGAGTCCGAGCCCCGAAGGAAGTCGAGCATTATCGCTAGTTGGCACGACGAGCACAATTAACAGCCCATCTGGAATAAATAGTGGAGCCCGGAATAAATTCGAAGACGTCCGGTCCTCGGTCCTCGCTAATGATTCCTCTTGCGCCGCTCCTTCCTTTATCAAATATTCCACGGCGGGGAAATAAAAGGGAACGATTGTCGAATCGTTCCCGTCGTAGACAACTCGACGGGAACCGTGCGCGCGAAAATCGGCTGGAAGCGAGAATATTCATCGCGGAACGAGAAAAAAAAAATAAACAAAATCATTGTGGCCGCTCGCAATTAATTTAGCATAGAGGCACGCGTTTCTCTGTGCGCGTAGTTTTCTTCTGGTATTTCTTCTTCTTTTACTTCCACTCCTTCTACGTCTTCTACTTCTGCTTCTGCTTCTTCCAATTTCTTCGCCTCTTCGCCGCGCGATCCTTTTTTCTTTTTCTTTTTTTTTTTACAACTGTTGTAATTTGTTCGTTTTAATTAATTTCTACGCGTCGCGCGGGGCCGCGTACAATTCGTTACACTCGCGCGCATTATGCGGCGCAAATAAGCATATAAATAATGAAGCCGGCGACGCGCGACAATTTAATTACAACGTTTCACGCGGATTTCTTCCCCCGAACTTACGTGTTGGCCGACCGGAACCGTGCAGGTCCCATCAGTAATTACGACAAAGACGCACAAGTGCTGCTAATGAACTCTTCATTCAGGGCCCCGGACTACAAAATAATTTACATCCTCGGCCGGATGGGATGGAATTACTATCACAATAAAGCTTCTCGCCGCCGGCGTCGGCGAACTGAATCCCGTCGTTCGCCCGCGAATCCACGGCTCGCCTTTTTGAATAAATATTCGCGGCTGGACTAATTGGACGAAAACGAACTTACGGCCGCGGGGAAATCTTCGCCGCGGAACACACCCGCCGGTCCTCGCTCTGAATTCACGCGGAACGTTTACCTGCCGGAAATCTATCGGCGACGAAGACGAAGTCTCTCGTTTCGCGACACCGAAAACAATGCCGCGCCGGCTGATTTTAGCGAAGAGTATTCTCTGCTGCTAATATCTCGGCGCTGTTTTCGCATTTTCGACGTTATTTGGAAACTGAAAATTCGATTCGATAGTAATCGATGGTTCAGAGTTTGTTACGTTTGTTGAGACGTGGTTGTAATTCGGTAATTTGTTGAGTCAGACAAGGGAATACTACTTAATCTGTTCGAGGAACGGGCAGGCCTACGTGCCGACGGATCACGACTCCCGTCGCGTGGCAAACGACTCCTCCGCTCCACGTTCGCTCCTCTACGATTCCTTCTCGTCGAATTGATTTAAAGAAAATATTAATATCGTGGGTATTAAACGAGGATTAATACATATGTAACAGTGATAAATATAATCCGGGGGAAAAATAAATCAAGAGTCAGTGGACTATAGATAGAAACAATTCTTTTTCGTTCCAGTGCATTTTCCACTCTAAATTTCAGTACTAATTCAATAAATAATATTGCTGCGCTCCGCATCAAAGAGAACGTTTAAAGAAGCATTTACTAATTAATATTTGTTATTCGTACTCATGCAATTGCTCCTATATAAACGTATTCTAAACGTTCGACGAGAAACATTTTCAACCAAACAGCAACTTCGCCACGTAATTAGCGCTTGAAATTGGACAAATTTCTATAAATCGACTTTCCACTTTCAGTTGCAAAACGACTCGGCAAAACCCGAATGCCAGAAGTTACTCCGTCGGATTTGCGTATTCGCGTGAAATTACTAGATCCGATTCGAGGAATCCCCTCAATATTTTTCTCGGCGGGACCAACCTTAACGATTTCCAGGATAAACTCGAGCGCCAATCGAATTGCGAAACTTTGATGGCTGCCGTCGAGAACGACGTTTC
>NC_135773.1:21189964-21237801 GCF_028453695.1 Augochlora pura
CAACAGTTTCGCACACAGCTGTGACAAATTATGTCGAACAAATCATATTTGAACAAATTATGTTCCAGACGATCTTTTGCTCAGGAAGCTAAAATTCTATCAAATTGACGTTCAAGAAGTTCCCCACCTCACGACTAAATTCTCTATTAAATTAACTTTGTGTATTAAATTCTGGGTTAAAATAAAGAAAGTTAGATCAAATTTAAAACAATAGAAATACTAAAAAACTTTAAAGAATATTTATCGAGAGAGAGAGAGAGCAATTACTATATAGCTCTGGTTTGTTGGAATGGATAAGCACAATTTTTCATTCCGCGTTACAAGATTTTGCGAAATTGAAACTGGGATATTAATTTACAGAAAAAAGCATCATAAATTAATAAGAACAGTTGATGATTTTTTACGGTATGGGGGTTCGGTCCTTCCGGCGCCGACGACTGACAAAAATTCGCCGAGTGTGCCGAAAAAAAAAAAAAAAAAAAAAAAAAACAACGTCGCCGGCCGTGCTACGAACAATATTCATTTGCCGAACATTGAAGGGATGCAAATCGCGATTTTTGTTCGCGAAGAGTGAACGTTCTGCGGCCGGAGGCAACGGAACCGCGTGTCCTGCGAGCGTTTCCGGGGCACAAAGGGTCGCGCCCGTGTAATTTGACGGGTATTGTAAAGCGTCGCGGCGCCGATCTTCGCGCGACGCGACGCCGAGCGCCAGACGGCCACGCAAAATGGTGAGCCGCTCTCCCGAGGATGTCTCGCGAGGCATTATTTCCCTCCGGAAAGGGTGGAGAAGAATTGACCGGGATTCAGTTCGATTCACGGCGCGCAGACGGCAGCACGTTCAGAATTACCGACTAGATTCATGCTGCCATCTGTTGCCCTTCCGGCGAACTTGAAAAATCACCAGAGATTTTGGAAAAATCAACCAGATTTTCGAAAGTTTCACTCCGCGATCGGTGGGGCGCGTTTCGCGAAAACATCGGCGACGATCGGCGGACTGTCGGGACAATGGCACGATGCTTTGTAATTGCGACGTGTAACCGCCGTAAAGATGGATTCCTGAGTGTGTACCGGCTTTTACGGATTTCGTGATAGAGAACGCGATGCTCGAATGTAGGAGAGACACAGCTTTAACCCTTTCAATGCTGTGCGAAAAGCAGATGCCTGTGCGAAGATAAATTCGTCGAATTTGACGAATTTACGAAGGAAGAAGCTCGGAAAAACCAGACCAAAAGTGATATTTGTATAATTCAATAAGCAATGTATTATGGAGGAAATGGAAGTTTTATGAATAATATATATAATAATAATAGTTTTATAAATTTATTTTACGACGGAATTTTGCCATAATGAGAATTGTATAAGGCGCTATTGGATGCGCAATGATATATCGTTGCTGCTACTTTTCGCATGTGCTACGAACAATGATATATTGTTGTCCGGTACTGAAAGGGTTAAACTTTTTCAATGCTATTCCATGCGATCGTTGTTAGCAATATTTTCTTGCGTTGCAATGGGTATCTTATATTTTAAGTTAGAATTAATAATTTCTCTTGATGTTTCTATACTTTTAGTTAGAATTAATAATTTCTCTTGATGTTTCTACACATTTAGTTAGAATTAATAATTTCTGTTGACGTTGCGCAACCCTTCGCACTCGATGACATTTTAACTGTAAATCTGAAATAATTTGTCTGGTCTACAGTATATCCATTTTAAACGACGAAGTACATTTTATACATAATAAATTAACTCTTGTGATTCTAACATACAGTTTCACGTTTAAGATTATTCTAAAATTAAACTTTGTTGCTATAAAAATGATTTTAGAAGGTGACAGAACAATTTCGACAGAACTCGCGTGCAAAGGGTTAACTTATAAAGACGAGATTATGAGATCTACCCAGGAACGTTTTTAACTTTTAAAAGCTGTGCCGTGAACGCTTTAAACTATAGAGATATAAACAATTGAGAGATACTCAACTGTATCAAAAATTGTAATAATATAATTCAGCACACTATAACTTGCAGCGATGCGACAATAGAACCGGAAGAAAAATATATTCTGATCAGGAAAGAAGATTAACTGCTTCACAAAATATTGCACGAATAATTAACAATAAACTACGATTTATACCAAACAAATCTACAGAATTAAAACATTTTGTTATATTTATATCAATGTTACGTGATTGATTTTTATATCGTTCGTCTTTTCATAGTTGCAAAAATTGCGACTGCGATCGACGTGTTCGTGATTTCGAGGGGGTTAAAAATTTCACGTCGATGTTCTAATTCGTCGCCGATGAAACTGTAGCAGCCTCGGTGATCTCCCTGAATAGAACGCGCGCATTTTCTTGGCGGTGCTTTTCCCCCGTATCAGCGGTGGCACGGAGCGAGGCGCAAGAGAACACTGCACTTCCGCTCGTCATTTAGACGCGTTTAATGCAACGCATCTATCCGGAGAACTAAGGAACGGGAGATATCCACGGCGCCGACCACGGAGCATTGTGAGAGAAGCTCGAGTGGTCGCGGATACTCGAGGGCTCATGGAACGAAGATTAAGAGAAGGACTACCAGTTAGAGGCGATGACTGGCTGACTTTTTTGAGAGCTAGGAATTATCTTGTCGTCTTCCTTGACGAGCCCTGGGTGGTCCGCGTTCCTTACCTCCGAATACCACGAAACACCCGGCCGACCGTTAATAAATTATTAGATTAGTGTGTGCGCGCGCGCGGTGCATAATATGGCCTTCTCGATGTAACCGAACAAGCACGGATTAACCGAACAAATGATTCCGTCGTTTTCGATGAACGTGGGACTGCCGGTGAATTCCTGTTAATGTTCTGACAGGGAAACTTCGTGAAGTCGCTGTCGTTTATATTATAGTATTCGCCATTTATGGTATAGTCGCTGCCATTTATATTACAGTCGCTGTCATTTATATTACATATAAATATATATTATATAAATATATGGCTGCCAATATTCTTCCATGAGAAATATCTTCTTTCGCTCTATTTTCTTTAATAAGTTCATTTTTATCACATTGTATACTGTTGTTCAATTATTTTAATTGTCCAGTTATTAAAACATTTATCGTTTTCTGGTAATGTTTTGTGGACTATAGGAACTCGACAAGTTTTGCGATATTTTATTCAGAATCTTAAATATTGTCCACGGTGACAGAGAAATATAATTATATTCTTTTATTGGTATAGTTTCTTCGATCTATTAATATATGCTCAATAAAGTTTGTCGCGTCGCATTAATAATAAAATTATTATCGTTCTAGTATTGCAAATAGTTCGAGAGAAGAATTCTTCGACAGCGAAGCTAAATATTTGATAAAATTTGATCAATCATTTTGGAAGAAGTGTTCTTATTCAGATATTCAAAGTTTGTTTCTAAATAAAGATATCCTCGCAAGAAGGATAAGGGTACCTTGATTTACAACAAGAATAATAAATTTGGAAGAGGGATGGATTAATGTTAATTTTATCTACGTGGAATCTCCGTTTAATTTTTATATTTTACGTTGTTTTCAGTAATTAATCCAAAATATGAAATTACTGTTTGATTCAGTAATTAATCTAAAATATGTAACAGTTTCATGGAAATAAAATATGTGACAGTTCTATTAAAATAAAATAGCAGCCATTACGCGAACAAATTTATTCCTAATTCGATTCCTGTTGACTCTATATCATTGTATCGCCTCATAGTTTCTCGAAGCTCATTAGAGAACTAATCACGAGTTTATTGCATCAGTTAGTATACCACAAAATAGATGTTTGATTGGCAAATAATTTCGTGGATACAAACCACGCCTTCCATCGAAACGAGCGAATAAAATTATTTTTCAAACACATAAAAAATGAAATCAATCGAATTACATATGTATTCATGAATACTTAACAGTTGATAATACAAGTCCATTCCTACTTCGATATTCTGCAATTAATTCTATTAATAAAGGATGTTAGTAATACTACTGCAATACTCTTGTAAATAAAAGCACATTAAATTTTCATTTAGTTTATTTAGTCACCGTTCTTGAAATTCATGTCAATATTTCTGTATCAAGCAAATCGTTTTTTATAAATGACTATTGCGCATTTAAACAATTAGGCTGCACGTTTCATGTACATTGTTCACACGCATATTACGTAAAATGCAAAAAGACATGAAAAACGAGACAATAACTCGTTACATTATTTGAAGCATACTGAAATTATTAAGAGAAGAATTTCAGGATATCGATATCCTATTATCAAGTGATTAAAATCATATACGCAGGGAAGCAATTTTTATTTCAGAGATGCAGAGAAATTTTGATTCGTCGATAATGGTCTGGAATTTATGGAATCGCATAAACGAAGATTCTTCAACCTTTTAGGGGAAAAACTGACCAAACACTGTAGCGTTCCGCAAACCATCATTTCCAACTATTACAACACTCGTGAAATATGTATGTGTAATCTAGTCTTACCAAAATCCTGACATATCACTGACTTCATTAACCCCTTGTTAATGGGGTTATTAACTATAATAATAATGGGGTTAATAAATATATTAATTCCACTTATTTGTTCTCAATACTTTCCTTGATACGACCAGATAATTTTTATTTCTTGCATTGTATTTATTTACCTCTGTTCCTAGATTTTGATAATAGAAAAATTCAATTTGATTTCTATTTAGAAGAAATTAATAATTTATTAATATCTTGCGCGGAATTTTTATTACGAGTCTGCCTCGTTATTATAGTGTAAGGGGTTAAGACAGAGACTCTATTATGACAAAGATGTGCAAGCATGATCGGCAACAAGTAATCACTGACTTCACACTCTATTAACCCTATGCACTATAATAATATATAATACAATATATAATAACATGATTTCATGCAAGTTCTTCTACCGAGTATGAACGTTATTAATGTCTTCTACATCGATATAAAAATAAATTCTTCTGTTATTAAAGTTTGGAAACAAAAGTACATAAAGACAATAAAAGAAAGAAAAATTGTCTGGTCCTGTTATTAATAATATTAAGGACAGTGCTAATCAACGCAGCGCGAAAAGAATCGTGGTGCAAGGGTTCAGGACAAAGAAAGTAAATTTCATACTAAAACCAGATATGCAATCGTGATCAGCAACAAGTAATCACTGACATCACACTCTATTAAACCACAGAAGGTAAAATTCATACTAAAACAATCCTTTCAGTAAAAAAGCAGTGAAAAGTAATCCTTTCGCTGAGCAAAATTCTACCAGCACGTCGCACAACAAACGCACCATTCCCTTCCAAAATAAATTCACACCCGAATTCTCCAAGAAATTAACCCTTCGCACTCGAAGTCGTTTTACCTCTAAATCTGAAATATTTTTCCCAGCTCATGGTATTTCCATTTTATGCAACAAACTGCACTCTTATGCAACAAAATGCACTTTTATACATACGAAATTGATTCTCGTCACTCATACAACAGCTTTTCTATTGACCGATCTTTTCAATCCAACCTTTGTTTCCATAAAAATGATCTCGGCACGCGATAGAAACAATTTCATAACGGCGCCACGGAGTGCAAAGGGTTAATACTTCGCCGTCGTAGCCAAAGTGACGCTCACCGAGTATCCGCCGCGTAGGCCGCGGCCACGGTCCAAGGTTTCCGATAATTGCCGACTTCTTCCCGATATCAGCACGGAGTTTCGCATCGCGTCCGGTTAAATAATCCCCGCGCGCCCGATCCCGATCGCCCGTCCGCCGTTGGTCCACCTGTATACACGCCGGGCAGCTCAGCAGATTTTAATGGCGTCATACCCGTTTCGCAACAGTTATTCAACCGAAGTACCCGGGGGTCTAAGCCGAAAGAGATCCAGCTCGTTCGAGACGGCGGAGAATCTTCAACGGATAGCGGGGCGGGCCGATGATAGTAAGCGAGGAAGAGCGGCCCGGGGGTCTTCTTCCCATCGGAAAAGGATACTTAGGATTAATCAGGAATGCTGTAATTGAATTTAACGTCCGAATTGAGTATTTTCGCTTACAAAGAGCCGAAAGAGTGAGGAGAGAGCGAGAGGGCCGGCTAGGGGGGACGGTGGCGCGCGGAGGAGAGGGGGGGTTCGTCGATGCGATGGAAAGGGGCGAGGCGAACGGGGGGGGGGGGGCGGGGGGGGGGGGGGATAGGGTTGGAGAAGCGGCCGAGAACGAGGACGAAGGGGGAGGGGGGCGTGTAATTGGAAAAGCTTCGGATTAACAATTTTGCAGGACTCGGCGAAAATGTTCGCGAAAAGAGGATTCCCGGGGAGCAATGAGATCGTTTCTCTCGTAGCCGGAGAACCCCGTGGGCAGAGGGAACGCGCGCGCGGGCCGCGGCGACGATGGGCACAGTTTATCGACGATGGAAGTGGGCCTCTTCCGGGAAATCGGGTTTGAGAAATTCGTTTAAGGGCATTTTGCATCGATCAGGCTCTCTCCCGGCTGTTACCGTCCCTTCAGGAACCGTTCCTTTATTTTTCAATGTGTCGGCGACGTTGGCCGACGAGTTGCTTATGGTTGGATAAAAATTGACGAACAGCTCCGTACGATCAAACTTCTGTTCTTGCCTACTGGAACTGTTAACCCTTTGCTGTCGGAGTGAAAATATACGCGAATCCGTAATATTTTCTCGGACTTACGGTAGTTCCATTTGGTATAACCTGTAGCATTTTATACACCGTGAAATTGAAATTTATAACTCGTGTTATAGTTAAGAAGTCTTGACAATATTTTTGGTATAAATTGATTTGATAAAAATTGTTTGAAAACGTGGTGTGACAGTTTTTGGCGACGCCTTGGAGTCGACACTCGACCGCAAGGGGTTAAGAGACCTGTTATTTAGTTTTACATTGTTTTGTCGAGTCGGTAGAAAGTAATCTTCCGAGCTGCTGCCTTGTAGAATGTGTGCAAACTTCATTCGATCGTTGTTATATTATAATGTAAGAAAAAAGGATGACTAACTTATGAGTTAAATTCGTAAAATCAGAAAATGAAGACTAACTTATGAATTGCATTTATAAAATATAAATAGGAAGACCAACTTATGAATCGCATTTGTAAAGTCAGAAAAGAAAGACGAACTTATGAATTACATTCATAAAATAAGAAAAGGAAGATCAATTTATGAATCGCATTCATAAAATCAGAAAATAAACACCAACTTATGATTCGCATTCATAAAATCAGAGAATAAAAACCAACTTATGAATTGCATTTATAAAATCAAAAAAGAAAGACTAACTTATGAATCGCATTCATAAAATCAGAGAATAAAAACCAATTTATGAATTATATTCATAAAATAAATAAAGAAAGACCAACTTATAACTTATATTCATAATATAAAAAAAAGGAAGATCAACTTATGAATTGCATTCATAAAATCAGAAAAGAAAGATCAACCTATGACTTACATTGATAAAATAAAAAAGGGAAGCTCAACTTATGAATTGCAGTCTTGTATGTGTGTATGTGCACTAGTATTTTGCACAGTACAGTATTTTATCATTATGCGTAAAATATAAGTACACATCCATTAAATTTAACACTTTTACTTCTTGACTGCCGTGCCAAGCATAAGTTGGAATACGCAATTATTTGCTCGAATCTAAAACAATCTCGTACTCTACTCTATTATATCTTCGTGAATTCACGAGGTTCCACGAGACACGAGAATATTGAACATTTAATTGACGTGCTACAGTTTGACTCGACTGAATAGAGAGTACTATGATTTCACGAAATTATTGTAAATGATTGACACAATTGGCACGGACAAACAGAAAATCTATTAAAAAGATCGACATAGTTTAATTTGATTTTTCTTCTACAAGAAATATTTATATCAATAATATAATTCTTTCTAAAATTTTGCATTTCTCAGATTTGTGCACGAATATAGAAAAATTGACAAATATTCGCAATTAGTTGGGTATAAGAACAGGGAAGAGTGTGAAGGAGTAATTCCTCGTTCTTGTGCGAATGCCGATTATTTTTCCATGGCTTATGTTAACAGGAAATAGGCAAGTTACAAGAAAAAAACCATATAAACCCTTGCACTACGAATTCTTTCTCGCTGCGTCGATTAACACTTATTTATCCTTAATTGCAACGTTATATAACAATTTTAGTGGTGCCTCAGAGTCACCTCTCAAAGGGTTAATAGAACTCGCATGGAATTTTTGTCGCGAGTCTGACTCGTTATTATAGCGCAAAGGGTTAATGAACGTAAGTAACCATCTAGAAAACGTAGATATTTATTTACATTTTTTAAAAATTTATTTAAATTTAAAAAATGTAAGTAACCATTTAAAAAACATAAATAACCATTTAAAAAACATAAGTAACCATTTAAAAACCGTAAATAACCATTTGAAACCGTAAGTAACCATTTAATAAAGGCAAGTTTCGGTTCGTTTGTTGGAGAAAAAAGGAATCGGCGACAGAAGAAAGGAAAATGGAGAGGCGGCACAGGAAGCGGAACGAGGATACGTATCGTCCCGGGGAAAGAGACGCGCGTCGCGAATTGATTAAATTCCTTTGGTTAGCCCGCAAACAAGTATTTATTTCGCTTGCCCCCCCCCCCCCGCGCGCGCGCGCTATTTACAATTAGTCGATGCGCTATACCAGCGATCCTAGTTCCGGATAACTAGACCTCAAACCGCCCTCTCGTTGGGAAACGCGCGCGTGGGATGTGCGAGCGGCGCGGCGCGGCCCGGCGCGCGGGCACACGCCGCCTCAACTCACGCTCTGTTAATTTATCTAATTACGATAGTAGTCGAGATCATTTATCCCGTACGAGAGGAAATTGGAGACGAGCGTAGCACGGGGAAATATGAAATTAGTAGCAATGCTCCACGGGTACCTCGAAATTTCACGATATTACCGTGCGCGCCTGCCGTCCGAAAGCTACCGTTTCAGTGCCAGCCCGAGTTTTCCGAAATAATAAGGCTGCAATATCGTTCCCTCCCTCTCCCTTCCTCTCCCCCGCCCCTCTCTCCGCAGCAGCTTTGTTGCATTTCGACGCTGCGAATTCGTCCCGGATGCAACCACGGGAACTGTGTTAATCAGGCTCGCGTCGCGCACGAACGTTGTCTTATGAATCGAGGACAAATATTTGCGATTAACTTGACGCGTTCCTTTATTTCGTATTAAATTTGTTCGGAAATATCTTTAATAATTTTCAAACGAGCCGAGGATTTTTATACATGCTCTCGTTCCTGCGGGGTTTTTTTTTATACAAAGCGGAGATGAGGGGAAAATTCAGTGATTAAAAAATTGCTTGCGACATTTTTGTATTTATATTTAATTTGATTTACTCGTCGCGTTGAAACATGTAACTTCACTTCCAGCTACTTGTAACTGTTAAACATAATAAATATGTTTTAAATAAATTTAATGAGTGCTAGTTTCAAGATACTGTTACAAATCTGAATGGTTTCGTGTTAGCACTGTAGTTGTGACATTTTTGTATTATATTTAGATTTAATATGATTTACTCGTCGCGTAGACAAATGTAAGTTTACTTCTAGCATTAGCTAGTTATAACTGTTAATTATACTAAATACGTTTCAAATAAACTTAATAAGTGTTAGTTTTTAGATACTGTTATGAAACTTAATGATATCGTGTTAGCACTGTAGTTTATATTTAACCACGTAAAAATCGCGGCATAACGAAGTAATTACTTTCACGATATAGTAATTAAAATCGAAAATTGGAAATTCTGTGGTAATATATGCTGGAGATTTACTTCTCATTAAATGGTGCATTATAGTTTCGTTTAACTCCTTCTCAACGGATACTGAACATTGAATTATTAACAAAGTTTACCAAGATTGTAGACTTTGTGCATCCATTCGAATAGAATGTTATTATATATTTCTATCACCTGTTTCGAATAAAATATTATTATATATTTCTACAATGTATTCGAATAGAATATTATTATACATTTCCATCATCCATTTCGAATAAAATATTATTATACCAAATCGAATGAAACCCTTAATAATAAAACCGTCTCTACAGCAGCGCATAATTTATTTCAATTTCGCTTCGCATAACCTATCAAGCTACGCACCAGTATCAAGATCCAATATCACTTTCTTCCACAGAAAATAAAATCAACTCGAATTTCGTCGAACGTCACGTTCCACAACGCGAGCCTCGCAATTAATTTGTCGCGATCGGATCCTCGACGACAAAATAGACGTAAAAATGTTTAAACACCGTCGAAAATCTGCCGCGTAGACGTTGCAGCGAACGCCGGGCATCGTTATTTATTAAGAGACATCATTTATTACATAATTAAGGGAAAACGGTCGACAGGCGTCCTCCGCGGAGATGTTCGAGAATTAACGAGCGTCGATACGACGGATCCGCGGTTTCGGGTTCTCGCCGGCTGACGTTCGAGGATCGGCGGTAACTTGTCGAGACGGTATCCGCGCGTGGTTTTTCGTTGCCGGCAAATATTGCAAATTATCGCTGTTCCCGCGATAAAAAATCGTCGATCCGGAGAGAGAGAGAGAGAGAGAGAGAGAGAGAGAGAGCTGGTCGCCTCGGCTGGTAGATCCCGCTTGAAGGAGGCTTAAAAACGCGATCTGGTCCGCGTGGAAGATATTTTCGCTTCTGTGCCGGGTGGCCGAGGGCGTGCCACCGTGTTACAATACGGTACAATACGGTGAATTTAGTCGAGTGCAACAATCCGTTAAGTTAAGAACCGGAGAGAAAGACTTAATCTGCGCGGTGTCTGACGCCCCGCGGTTCCTCTCCCCCACCGGGCCGGGCAGGAAAAACGGCCGAGATTCCTCGAGCGATTTTCTCGGTAACGCGCGCGCGGAATATTCCCCGCGCGACGCCAGTAATTGCAATTTGAGGGATCTGCCAGGATTCCGAATCCCGCGCTACTTAACCGCTCGCACGATGTTTTTGCCTGGGAAAAAAACCCCGAGTAGTCGCGTGGTTACACGATCGAGAAACGATCTCGCGTGGATCCGAGGAGACCCGTCGCGATCGACGACATGTTACCGGATCACTTTGCGATACGCCTCGTTTTATTTCTGGGAACGCGGGAGAGGCTGGTTCGCCGACGTTCTTCCTCGATCCGACTGCGTTACTCGAAAATAGTTCCGCTGGAAGTTCTGCTGCTGTTTTTCTTCGTTTTACTGTTTTATTGGTGTAATTTAGTCCAATAAAACGGTAAAACAATCTGTTGTAAATCAATTTCAACATATAGGAGAGCGAAAGATTATAGAGCGTGTAGTATATAGAATAATTGAATTTTTAGTCGAGAAGTATAGTGAGTTACTTGTAGCGAGATATATTTGCTATAATAGAAGAAGTGTAATCAAATTCGGCCATGTGTAAAAACTCTATTACTACAAGGAATTTTGTTAATTGTACCTGATATTGTATTCTTTATAAATCGATGGAAATAGTATATGTATATAAGGTCTATTTAAATAGAAGGTCGCTAATAGCCTTGCAGCTGATGTGACGTAAAACCTCTAAGAAAAAAAAAAGTATATGTATATTGTAAATTGTTTCAATTCGCGTTTCTGATTTTTTAACACTACCACCTTCGTTTATGAAATTTTCTATTTCTGTGAGTTTGAAATTCTCAAGACCGCGATACTGTTTTCTCTTCATTTAACAAATGTTTAATTATGATATTACAATGATTATATCATAAAATCGACAAATATATCAAATATTAATTATGATAAAATTGAAAAGATACGTATGATAGTTTGTAAATTAAATTCATAATTGTTTCATCATTGTTTCCTCCTCATTTAACAAATGTTTAATAACACTTAGTACCTAAGTATTAAATAGGCAAAATCAAAGCTGCCTCAACAATGGAATGAAAAACACACGTGACAGTTTGTAAATTAAATTGATAAAATCAATTTCTCAAGTTCGCGAAATTATTTTCTCTTCATTTAACAAATATTTGATTCCACTTAGTATTTAAATGTTGAATATGAAAACCAAAGATGTTTTAATAATAAAATTGAAAATACACGTATGATAGTTTGTAAATGAAATTAACGAGACGAAATTCTCAAGACCGCGAAATTATTTTCTCTTCGTTTAACAAATGTTTTATTGCACACAGTGCCCAAGTATTAAATAGGGAAATCAAGGGTCCTTTAACAATAAAAATTGAAAAGACGCGTATTCTACTAACTAACCTTGCTAAAAAATAATACGGCTTTTGCGTTAGCGAAGGAGTTATATCGAAATAGGATTATACTCCGTGGAAGCTTGATTAAAAAGCCTACGCGAACGGGCGGCGTCGTATTAAGAAATTTCATCATTGTCCGTATTGAAAAGGAACTTTGCCCAATAAAGCGTGGCTCGAAACGTTCATTAATTTCTTGATACAAGTAACAAACGGGGAAAGGGTTGGAAATGAAGAGGCTGCTCTTATACTTTTCCTTGGCCGAGAAGATGAACGCAGGAGCTCCGAGATATTTTACTGAAACAAAGCTCCGCGCGCAAAATCCCCCTTCTGTCTCCCGCCCTTCCCTTCCTTTTTCCCTTTCGTAGTGGAAAGCTGCGCGAGGTTTTTTTTTCGCCGATAAAAAGACTATCTCAGCTACCGGGGTATTATGCTTCTTTGGAGTTATTGCTGACAAATGTTGGACAGGCAGCGAATGTACACGTATCGTGGCGCTTTTCATCTGAAAATGCGAATGATAAACGCGCCCGACGGTTCTCCTTTCCGCGGGGAAAAAAATCATCAAATAAGTTTCCGAGCGGCGCGCTCGGACGAGTTCTTGATTCCAGGTTTACCGTTCCTTCCACCTTTTTAGTTATTAAATCCGGATCATTTTTTTCCTCTCGTCTTGAAAATTAACTTCCATTTATCAAAAAAATACGCGCAATGAACTCGAGATAAAGGACATCGACTTCGTCGATTTTTTTCCTTGATTCGCCTGCGTTGTTCGAAAATAATTCCATCAGTTTTCGTTTTATACCTTTATTGGACCAATCCTAATTCCGTGTTATAAACGAACTTTGAGTCGAGCATGGGAAACGGAAATATTATAGAGCGTGCAGTATATAGAATAATCGAATTTTTATTCGAGCTGTACGCGAGAGTTATTTCTACCGAAATTGTTTGCCAAGATAGAAGAAATGTGATCAAACGATCCCCGTTACGAAATAATATATAAAAATAATACACTCCAAAAATTTCTTCGCGGTTCATCGACGAATAAAAGAAATAGCGTAAATTGTTATTAAACCAGTCGGCCGATCTTATAAGAATGAATTTTCTCTAGAGCTCTTCGATCGAGCTCTTCTATTTCCAAGAGAATAGCGGCTCGCAGACCCTGATTTGTTCTAAGAAGAGACGAAACACCACGACCCATCCTCGACATCGCTCATTGTCCAATCCCCGGGTTCCCATCGAAGACAATTTTCTTCTTCTCGTAGACAAGAGAGAAAGAGAGAGAGAGAGAGAGAGAGACTCAAAGGAGCGGGATCATGGAAACGTGAAGATATAGGATGTTCGGAAGGAAGAATGTGCTCCGTCGTGGTGGTTGAATAGGCGGATAGGCGTCGCGCGGTGGGCGAAGCGGGGGGAGGGGGGAGGGAGCGAGGAGGATGCGAAGGAAAAGCCTCGTTTCGGAAAATGGCTCAATTTCGAAAGGCGCGGATCGGGGCGCGCGGGGAGCGCCGCGGGTGTATTTCGAAAAAAAATTCCCTCCGAACAGTGTCGGAACACCGCGCCGCCGGAGATCAGGAGTTTCCACACCCTTTCTGGTTTTCGTTCGGCCCGAGTCAACCCCCGCCACCGGGGTGCCCTCGCCACCACCATCGACGCGCCACCGCCGAACGGCCGCCACCACCTTCTCTCCCCCGTAGCAGAATTGGCGGTGTTGAGCGTCGCGAGAGGGAACCGAGAAGAGTCGACCTTAAGCCGGACGGCCTTAAGGGCGTGTTTCCCCTGTCGGATGCAGACGGGCTGAGTGATAAATCGATTTACGTCCCGGCCAATGAGGGTTGAAAGTGGCGCTTTCTGATTGGCCGGCCCCGAGACCACTCCCACTCCGGTAATAAAGGCTCTGGGCGAAAGCCGGTTTCACTACGCCACAATTCCTGCGAGAATGATCCACCGCGGCCGCGCTGCCGCGGAACAACCATGACACTGACACGGAATGGATTTTAATAAAAATTTCTCTAATTTTCTAGCTTTTCGTTTAACATTCTCCAATTATTTAATATCGCTATTAAGAATTTTCTGGTATTGTTTGTCAGAATAATAGTTTGCTGACTTTGTATATTTATATATACTTCGCAATTGTGATGTTATAAATTTTATTGTATTTTCTTTCGCACAGTATATTACAGCTACACTGATAGCAATTGCATAAATTTCAAGATATAGAATACACGTCTCTCAATATATTGACACAGACAAAGGTAAAGTCTGCAAGCAGACGAGATTTATTACAACAAGAACAAATTGCACACGTTGACAAAGTACTGCCGCGAGAAACGGGGAATTCGTGTTGTCCATACGAGTCTTCGAATACGCGCGTTCCGCAGGTCTCCGTTCCGCGGTATCTTTTCCCCGTGGTAAACCGGTCTGTCGTAGGCGTAGCCGTTCGAGGCGTCGACTTCGATAGACCCCACCTTCCGGCTGGTAACTAGGGCTATGTCTACCCGGCTGGCCGTCTCAAAAAACCGACCAATCCGCGAAGCGAGACGGCCACTGTCGGCGCGCAAAGTAGCGGAGGCGCCTTTGTCGCCGAGGGGTCGACGAGTGCAGAAAAGAAGAGTCCGGGTGGTGGGGTTCTTGCGTGTGCATCGGGCAGAAAGGGAGGCAGGCGTCGTGTCGAACTGGGGAAGGGATCGCAGGGGGAGGGGGGGCCGAGAGAGGGAGAGAGAGAGAGAGAGAAAGAGAGAAAGAGAGAGCGGTGCTCGGAGGTGGCGTGTGGGTCGGGTAAACGCCACCCTCCGCGACGGGGTGTGCGCGCGCGCGCGCTCTCGCGCGTGTGTGTGGGTGCGTGTATGGCGCACAACCGCCCCCGGGGGTTTCCCTTCTTCGTTGGTCGTCGCGCAGTCGAGCAACCCCGTGCTGCTCGACAGCTCAGTTGCCCATCGCCGCGACGACGACACGGTTGCGCCACGACGACACAGACAGACAGACATCATCCGTACCGGGACAGAGACCCCCGAGAGCAAGTTGAACGCACACGCCGTTTGCCGCTGTAACGCCGTCGCAGATTCTCGTTGACCGTTGCGGAGGGACCCAGAGCCTGGCTTCCACGCAACGCCGGAGGTGTTCGAGGTCATCGGGAATCGGTGTCCACGCGCGGTCCGATCATCGGCCGTACGGGATAAGGATACCGTCGAGAATACCGTGGGCTGGTCCGGCTGCCGTGGGGCTCTCCGACGGATCCGGTGACGTGCTACGCAACGAAAGTTCCACGCGTGGTTCGGTATCCATGAAAACCGTGGAGCGGGAAAATTCACAGTGAAAAACGGGAAAGAGGACGATCGCCGGACCTAGCTGGCTAATGGGCCGAGTTAGCTGATACCGACGTGGATTCGTGATCCCCGGAGAGGAACGACGACGACGGGAAGGGAGAGTGGAAGGAACGGCCAGTCCGCGCCAGCAGCTTTCCGGAGAGGAACCCACCGCGGGCCAGGAAGACTCTGTTGCCCTTGAAATTCAATCCCCGGCGCGAGTAGAATGAAAGGAAGCGGTTCCACGAATCTCCGCGCGCATCGCTGAGCTCCGGGGAGAGTTTTGTTCGGTGAATGAGCTCGTCACGTGCTATCGTGCCCCTGAATAGAATTCCCGGACAGAGAGATAATGTTCTAGTTGTCGTCGAACGGGTTCGCTGAGCGCCGCGCAACTGTACCGGTGGCGGTCGAGGAAAACGAGGAGCACGGGAATCTGTACCTGATCACAACGAAAGCATCCATTCAACGAAGAGACAGTAACTCGGGGACGAGGGAAGAAGAAAAAAAAGTGTGAATAATTAGACGCGTAGTTGATAGACAGTAGAATTGTGTTGTCGAAGTGTGAAAGCGAAACGAAGAAGGGTGTTTGCTAGATCGGCGAGGAACAGGGACCGTTTTTGTTTCCGGAGTCGTCGCTCGTGTTGCCGTCGCTCGCCGACCAGCCGGGCCGGAGCCGCCCTTCGCCGCGGCGTAACGGAAAGGCGCCTCGCTCTCTCTCTCTCTTTACAACGAAGATTAAACGAGGTCACGTCACAGTAAGCAACTATATTACTCTCCGTCGCTTGACGATTATACCAATTCGAGGCCGTTCCCGATGATGGAGATCTATGAGGACACCTAGGGCCGCCGGCGGGTCCAACGAGCACCGTTCTTGCTCCGCTCAACGCGAATTAGTTCGTATATATTTTTGCAAGCCGATCGAACCGAGAGAGACGCTCTGCGACGGGCCTACGTTCGAATCGCGAGTCCGAAGAAGCGGAAGCCAGTCGCGAGGATATCGAAAGCGTCGTTCGCCGCCCGCAGGAAACCGTCGGATGTCGCGTTGACCAGTTATGCCAGGGCCTAGCCGCGCCGAACGTTTCGCTGTTTCCTCGCTACGGTCGACCATCGGCCGCCGATCGTCTCCGTGCATCGAACACCCCCAATCGATCAACGAATACGCAGAAACCTTATAGTTGTCACCACCGCGCCCATAGTTCCTAACAAGCGTCGTCCGCGGAGGGGCAATCGACAACGATCCAACGCAACCGAATCATTCGCGGAGGAAAAATCGTGATCGAATCAGGCCCGACGATACACCGCGAGAACTTCACCGGAACGTCGTACAGAGGAGGATGTTGTTTTAATCGGGTCGGATCCGTCGACGATAGTACAAAGATGCCGCAGCGATCGCCGTTCGCGATCCAGGAGCTGCTGGGCCTGAACGGCGCCGGAAACGGAAGCGGCACCGATCGCGGTTCACCCCAGGCGTCGCCGCCGGCCGGCGTCTCGGCGGTCTCGTACGCGCCAACGGCGCCTCATCACAAGCTATGGGACTACATGCCCAGCCTTACGAACCATCTGGGCAATCTGGGGAATCTTGGGAATCTGGGCAACCTCACGGCCTCCAGGATGGCCTACCTGAATGCGCAGGCGGCCGTCGCCGCTGCCTTCCTGCCGCCGCCCCATCCCCACCCCGCCCACCATGTACCTCATCATCAGGTACATCAACCGGGACAACTTCCGGCCTCGCCTGCCGGCGTCAACGTGCATCCGGCGGCACACGCGCAGCACGTACTTCCGGGCACCGCCGTCACCGTAAATCATCATCAGCACAGCCCGAATCAGCACACACCGCCCCATGGTGAGTTTTCATAGTTTCGTCAGTCACTTTGGCAGCGCCGCGGAACTTCGTTTACCTGCGAGCTCCGCGAATTGAACCCTTTGCGCTCCGTTGTCTCTTCTAAGGTTACATCGCGATTTTAGTATGTCACCAGATATTATTATACTATATCATATAAAGTATACTATAACATATAAAATATGCTATATAATAAAAAGTATACTATATAATTTAAAATATACTACTATATAATATAAAGGTTAGTAAGGGCTGGTGGGTACCATCCACACCGTCGCGGAGCGCAAAGGGTTAAACCCTTGCACTACAATAACGAGACAGACTCGCGACGTTTCGTGCACGATTCGATAAACACGGCTGCCACCTCATTTTTATTAAATCCAAACAAAAATTCAATCATCTGTCATCGAAATCTGTGGATGAAAGTAAACGAGGACAATCGGGACACTGGAGTCGTCTTGTGGCATCGAGGAAATAATTAAGGACGAAATAGTCGTAATCAACGTAGCTCTCAGAGACGTAATACGTGCAAGGCGTTAAGCGAACGCGAAACAGACTTTTTAGCTTCCACGCGGCAAACTGTGTGGTACAAAACTGTTGCGGTAAGATTTACTCTGCGATGCCGATAATTCGAACTCGTTTCTCGTAATTCGTTTAATAATAATAATCGTTTGCTCGAAGAAAAGGAAAGCTACGAGAGAATAGCTGGTGTAATTCGATCCGAGCGAATGGAGTAACAGGGCACTAACGGTAGTTTTTGTTGCTATAGGAACAGAAAGTTGAATCATTTAGTATATTATACTAAATTAGTATAAAGTATAATAAAGTATATTATAGTATAGTAAGTACAAAATATTACACTTTGGATGCTTTCTTCTTCTGAGTAATTCGGCTTTTAGTTCCAGTTTAGCTATAGTCTCAATTTTAACTTACTTCAGTCAACCGCAATGACTGTGTGAGTTTCGTCTAGCAAATGTTCTATGGTTTTAGGATCAATTCTAATTGGTAGAACGGTGTCGAGTTAAACGAGCCAATACCACGGTTAAATAAGTTGGAATGAGTTTGAACGAGTTTGAATAGGAATTTAGGATGGAATTAAAGATTGACTGAAAGACGGTCACGCTCTGTCTTGTAATATTAAGCACGGGTATAAAGAAGAATATTTATGGGACAATATAATAACGATAATTGAATTGGATCGTTCGACATTTAATGCTGGTAGGTCACGGGTCATAGTGACTTCTGGCTTTCTTCAGAAACAGATTAGAGTGGTGGTGTTATATCAAATTGGACTGATGTATTGGTATTCGGTAATCTCATAAACATCTTTAATTAATTACAACTGTTTTAAACTAATTGGATATAATAGAACAGTCAATGGTCATTTGTTATATTGACTCGTATTATATTTATTAATAATGCTCCTGTTCCCGCGTACTTTATAGCAGTTGTCGTTATAAATAGGTCAGCAATGTTACACACGATTTTATAATTAATAAACTATGGATCTTCGTACAAGTTTTTATAGAAACAAGATTAAAGGAAAGATTTGTTTCGTTAACAAACATGATCTTTACCAACAAGGATAAAGTAGAGATATTAATGTTCGTTATTTGATTTGTAGCATCGTGAATAGTTGTAAATTCAATAAATTCATAAATATCCATAGTACAATGATTGAAATTTATCATGATGCGGCAAGTCTTGAAATGAACGAGATGGGATAGTTTAAATCGCGAAGTATTAAAGCATTTGGTACAATTACTTTGAATTTAAGGTATGAACGCTATGCGTATACACAAATATAGAATATTAATAACTTAATTTCAACTTAATTTTCTAAACCAACGATCTCAAAAGAAATAATGAACAAATAATCTACACCAGCCCACTTTTGTTCCTGATATCTTCACACATCAAAAGCAAGAATTTTAATAGTCTTTTAAAGTATGATAGTATAAATAATATTTGATAAACATTAATAAAGCGTAAGGAAATTATTATAGAATATTCTGATTTGGTAGATCAGCATTCAGACATGGTTAAAGGGAATGGAAGCTATGTACCATACAGCGATTGTAGTTCTATCATGAAATAGGACTCGCATACCCGGGGCGAATGTTTTTTGGCTGACGTTGTTTCTAGAGTTGGGACTCGGCTCAACACGCAGGGTGTGAAACCGAGAGAAGCGTTCAATCCTTTCCTTTCAATCCAAGGGCAATCCAAGCTCCTTTCAGGCAAGCACTGAACGCTTCCTGCTTGTGACCGGCACTAAAACGGTACCTTCGAAATTTCTTTCTCTCGAAGATCCACGAAATTAGCGCCGACAAATTCCTTCACGGAAACCGACTCTCATCTCTGGACACAACGCCATAAAGCGCCATCATAACCTCCCATATCCCCAAATCGAAAGACGTTCGCATCACGATCTCCAGATCTGCAGATCGTAATTAACTTAGTTTAAGGGGTCCATTAGCTTATACGTCCATTGTTCTCGCTGTATTCCTTGCTACTGTAGACCGACGTTGTTTAATAAATTGATTTCCGATAAAGCCACGACGCAGCGAAGCAGCGTCTGTAGAAAAGATAGCGCGTTAACCCCTTGACGTACCATTTTCTTCACAGTCACCGCGATTAGGAATTTTTCAATCGGTATCATTTCTTGGAACGGACGGAACATTAATGTTTATACCGTGCCTGAATTTACACGAATGCTTCAATATTGATAACAAGGGATTAGAATTATATTCCAATTTTAAAGAACAGAATAACATCCATATTTAACCTGCTAGCTGCGTACGACTTGTATACACGTCACAATAAAATGTCAATTTTCCAACTTATAATAAATATACTTCTTCTACGAATTATGTAAAATTGCTTCCGGTGACATAGTCATAAATTTCGCACTGTTTAAAGTAATTCTAGAACAACTGGCGACGAAACTATACTTACTAACGTTCGATAAAGGACGGAACAAAATTGATCTTCAAAATAAAATGACGCGGCTAACTGGTTAATTATTTGTTATTAGTAATTTCCATCGCGAGTCGGTCTCGCCAAAGTACGGCAAGGGGTTGAACTCTCGTCGATATTCCAGCCGGTTGTAAAAGTATTCGTTTCTGCCGCGAATTCTCTCGTTGCTTCGTTCCAGCGAATCGCGTATCGCCGTGGCCGAGCCTCGGCTTAACGCGTTGACGCCGTCATTATCATTAAACCTCGGCCCCGCTTATTTATGGATGACGATTAAGATGACATTGTTTCCCTCCGTCACGTCGTTTCACTCGCGAGACGCGGCCTCCCCTCTCCCCCCTCCATTGTCCCGCGACAATTAGGAACCGTACCATTTATTCCGCGAACGGAGCCTCCTAACTGTTCCTTTCATCGGGGCACCGCTGGGCCGAAGAAGAATTAATAATTAATTTTACACAAACCGTAGCCCCGGTATTGTCGCCGAGTAACGAGCAACCACTTCTTTCAATCTTACACGTTCGTTAAGACCTACATCTTGGCCTCGCGGCCGCCTAAGAAGAAAATGGACCCTGTTCACGGGGGGAACAAGGATCGCGCGGCGGCTCGGCACGGGATCCGTCGAGTCGTTAACCCCGCGCGCATCTAGACGGCGAAATTTACAATGAAAGTGACCTGAACTTTTCAAACGGCCGGTCTTAGCCACCTACACACACGCGCACACGACGCGCACACCTGTATACACACCTCGCCCCGCGCGCGCGCGACTCCTTTTTAGAACTCCTTTGCAGTCACGGCTCGCGACCGGTCGCGAATAAAGCCCTCGAGAAACCAATTAAAATATACACCGCAGCCAGAAAGTTTCGAAGCGGTTCTTTGAATGTTACCGAGAAACCCGGGGATGTTCAGTTCAGCTCCGTGATTCTCGTCGAAGAGCGCGTACCTCTGGGCTCCCGCGGTAACAACGCGGTACTCGATGGTTAACGTTTAGCTGGTCACAATGTTTAGCTGGAAAATAGGCGAGAGCTTTGAAACCAGTAATCGATCGAAGGACGAAAATTCAGCGCGCGTATTATGCAACATCCTGTTTCGATAATTCACACTTGGTGGTACACGTAGTTGAACTGAATCCCCAGAAGGCGAGAACTATCGCTCGCATGCGTTCCAATTCCAAAGTCTCATTTTTTGACACGAATTCCGTTTGCACTCGTTAACGCGATCTTCTGCTCAAGATTAATCGCAGATGGGAATATTCGTGGTCGTTCGAAGGCTTTGTTCACCGGTTCCAAACATTCTTGAAATCGACAGCAAAGAGTTGAACAATGTTTCACCGGCTATGGTCAAGGTACTCGGCGACGGAATCAGACCGGCGCTATACTTGCGTGTCAGAGCTAACGACGACGTAATAACGCATTGATCGGCAATCGCCGGGGATCGCGTTTCAATCTTCCGACTCGTCCGAACGAACGACCCTCGGCAACGTTGAAGTAAATTAATAGGCGTATCGTCGCCCCGGCGTGAAACGAGCACTTAACGTGCCACTTACGGCTATCGTTTAACAGAGAGCCACTCAAGATCGTGTTACCGAAAATCGACGGGCCGCAGGCGAGCGCACCTTTGTCGCGTGTACACGCGCGAAAAGCCCATTGTGGCCGGGGTCCCGGGGGCCGGTTTTGCGGGAAAAACGCGGGGCCCGGACGACGACGACGACAGCTGACCCACGTCTCACGCCGCCGTGGAAACGTGCTTGGCAAACAGGCCGCGGGAACCGACGCGCCTGATGATCGCGAACGGGTGGTGCGAGTCGATCGCGCCAAACGGGAAATTGGACGTTTAATTATCGGGACCCGCGAGTTTCGGGGCGAAGACGCCGACGGTGTGGAGGACAATCGACTGAACGGATCCGCGTCCGGCACCGGCGTGTTAGCGACAGTTAGACGAAAGACGGAGAGGGAAGAGGAACGGGGCGGGGGAGAAGGGAAGGAGGGCGGCCTCCGACGCGGCCTGGGGTGACTGCACTGTGGGAATTGAATATTTTTGTCAGAATAATCCCCAACGTTATGAATAATTAGTGGTATAATGAGTTGAGTGTTGGGCAGACCTGCAATGTCTCACCAAAACACAAAGAGCCTCGACAAAACGTAAAAATGGCCGCACCCCGGCAAACTGTTCTCAACCTGCACGGACCGTGCGCGTCGGTCTTCGTCTCGTGAGAATCCGTTTCCTTGCGTTTCAACCAAATATTTCTAAACGTTATTAAATCTGTCGAAGAATTGACTTGAACAGATATAAATCAATTTTTACATCTCCTGTTAAATAATCGTTAAAATAATAGTTAAAATAATTTCCAACAACTGGAACGATCTTTACGCTTTGCACAAATTATTCTATACAATATACTTGCAATAATTGTCGAAAAGCGGTACCTCGTTGTCCAGTAATTATTTCTAACGGCTCTTATTTATAACGATTTTTATTTGCCGGTAATCCGGCGGATCGCTTTCCCTTATTTGTTACAAGTGGGGTGTGCGAGCGTTATCGAGAGGTTGCGGTGGCCGCGTAAATAGAATGGATATTTTTCGTCGAAGTGGCGAATCAACGCCACAGTGTCAACGATCGACGCCGTAGCCGTGGATTTCGCTCGAACACAACGAATTTTGAGAACGATTTTCGGGTGTCGGGTTCCCGGTGCAGCACAAAGGATCTGCCCTTCCATTCAAACGTCACTCTGGCACCTCGTCTTACAGTACAGCATTTATTTGGCGCACTTCATTCGTCCCTTTTTTGTCTTAAATCTTGGCCAGACTTAAAGACGAGAGCACAGAGAGAGAGAAAGAGAGAGTGAGAGAGAGAGAGAGAGAGACTGGCGCGGCCCAACTGCTCGATTCTCTCCCGATAATAAATTATATCGATCGCCCGTGGGATCGATTGCGCGTCGTCACGCTGCTAATTCGACGGGACCCGCCACAGGGTTGAACCCGGGGCTGGTATGGCTGTCTGGCTCGCTCGTCGATCACCGAGTCTTTTGTTCTTCGCGCATAATGGACCCTCCTGCCCCAAAATCCGGGGCAAGAAGCCTCGGAACCTTGTTTGCACACTTCACGGGCCTAACAAATTTCGCCGTCGCCCGGGCCAATCAACATTGATTTTGCAACTGCCTGGCAAACGTAACTGCGGAGACGTTGCGATATTCGTCGACGAGAATCTAATCGAGCGTTTATCGTCGCGTTAACGTTTCACCAACCGGGGTCGTAAAAATTTAGCTCGATGGTAAATTTTCATTCTCGTTTCATTTATTTCATTAATCGCGAAAGATATTTAATATCCAAAAAAATTATATAATAGCGAAGCAATTATATATAAGCAATTATAATTATTTTTTATTGTTAGATTGGTAGTACAATCTAACACATTGATCTCAATAACAGACATCAAATTATTGGTTAACCCTTTGCACTCGAAGCAATTCCGACTACAAACCTAAAATAATTTTTCTGGCTTCTAGTGTCTCCATTTTATATAACAAAGTTCATTTTATGCACACAGTATAGACCCATATAACAGTTACACTTTTTAACCATTTTTAAACCTAAGCTTCGACGATATTTAGTAAAAATAATTTTCGAACGTGTTACAACAATTTCAATGGCGCTGCAGAGTCGCTACTCGGGGGCAAAGGGTTAATATTTAGCAAAATGAACCAGCGGAATAGAAACAGGTTCGAATCGTAGTAGGTCGTCTTCAAATTGATAAATTTTATTGCAAAAAGCGTACCAGAAATGGAAACGCTAAAAGTGAAGAATTGTAAACCATGTTTCGCGTAGAAAAATTATAAAATTCATGAATATTATTTCATGTGAACACTGGTTCATGAAATTAACACAGAAAGATTAATTTCGATTTTTGTGCATCCTTCACCGAGCACATTTAACCCCTTGCCGTACCATTTTCTTCATACTTGCCACGATTACGAATTTTTCAATCGATATAATCTGTTAGAAGGGACAGAAAATTAATGTTTAAACCGTACCTGAATTTACTCGAATGCTTAAATATTAATAACAAGGGATTAGAATTTAATTTTAAAGAACAGAATAATATCCACACTTAATAATTTATTCCTAGTAATTTCCATCACGAGTCAAAGTACGGTAAGGGGTTATGCTTGTGATAGAAACAATTGTTCCAATCTAAACCATGTTAGTTCAGAGGTCGGTGTTAAGAACAATTCAGCCACGAGGAATGATAAAAATAATCGGTAAACAAGAGCATTGTAGAATCGGAATTTCTGAATAAGGTTTCACCCGAACGGCGTAGTCCACGCGGAAAACCGCAACAATGGCTGCTCGAGGTACGATCGGCGAAGGTGGGAGGGAAAAGGCGGAGGGTTTAACTACGAATGATCGATTCGCCGGGCGCGACAATAATCGGTATCAGGATGAGAGAAGAACGGCGATGGGAGAATCCGCTACGATCGCATTGTCTAAAAATTCCGAGATTCACGTTCGGTGTCGTGGCTTTGCCTTTCCAACGGTTTACGCGCTGTCTCGCCTCGCACTCCTCTCTCTCTCTCTCTCTCTCTCTCTTTCGCTCGCTTTCTCGCTCGCTCTCTCTCTCTCTCTCTCTCTCTCTCTCGTTCTCTCTCGGCGTGCCCCGCTCTCTCGTTCCCTCTTCGTCTCGCTTTGGCTGGCTCTGCTTTTTCGGTTCGTTTGAAGTTGGCAATCAACTAGATTGCCTATCAACGCCTGGGAAGTCTCCTTGCACACTCCCGTCAGTCCAGTCCTTTTCTTGCGCGCACTCCCTTCTCCGTCTCTGTTACACCCTCGCGCACGGCCACGCGACAGCGTTGTTCCTCGTTTATGCCCTCTTCGCGCCGCGCGCCACGGTCGTGTCTCTCCTCTCGCCAAGCGATTTTCTGTGTACACGTTCACTCCCTCCGGTTCGCGACGCCGCGTTCCCTCCTTCCCACCTCCTAGCCCGCCGCCCGTTCCTCCTCTCTTTCTCGAGCTTTTCACCTCGGCTTCTTCACGCTCGCTCCCGGCCCCCGGGTTGGTATCGTCCCGGTAACACATCTCTGCAAACGATTCCGTAAAACGTGGCACAATCGGCACGCCATTGTTCCCCTGTACCCCTTTTATACGAGGAACGGGGAAAGTGCAAACGGTGTGTTGGAACGGCGCGCACCACCAGACACGCTCCGCGGGCCTCGCGACTGCTATTCTTTTTTTCTTTTTCGTGACTACTTAACCGGGGATACGCGGCGCGCGGTTCCGCGATTTTCGGACGCCTGTGCGCGCGATTTGACATGGGATATGTAGAGTTGTTCTGCTCGATTTTGCGCAACTTTAACTCTTTGCAGTTAGAACCATTCTGGAAGTTGGCTATCAGCTACTCGGCGCTACTTTATTGTATTGGGTTGTTCGGAAAGTAATTTCGTTTTTCCCAAGGAAAGACTTAATTTTTTTCACAGCCAACTTCACGCTTAAGCTGCATAATTATTATATAATTGGACAACTGATGTAGTAAGTCTTGTTTGCTAACAATTTTGTTTTACTAAATCTACACTAAATCTACCTAGCTCGAACAGTGGCTACGCATTTTGCTTCAGAAGAATGGCAAGACTGGATTCATAGATTTTCTGCCATTTGTGTTATAATTTATGCTTCACTCATAATATCCATTTAATAATTTTGTATGTAAAAGGCGTATATTTTAAAAAATTTCATAAGAAAATATTAATCTAATATAAGAAATTCTAAAATAATATTTCTGGTATGTAGGCATTGCTGAGGGCTTCTGTAGCGAATAGTTTCTAAAGTGATTCTCATTTTCTTTACACTTAGAATAATCATAATTCTAACCTCTTAGGCACGACGCGCTATTATAGTGGCTTTTGTGAATGTTTCGTGCTAATTGTATTATTAGTTATTAAAGTAAACGATTAAAGTGAAAGTGTACAATACACTAAGAAAAGAATATGTATAGCTAACACTATACATAACTGTACCAAAAAAAAAAGTATATTAAGAAAAATGGCAATTTAGTCCTGAAAAATTTCATTCGCGCATAATTCAGCCGTGCCTAAGAGGTTAAGAAACACATACGTGACCAAGGGTTCCAAAATTATTCTTATAGATATCACTGAAGCTTAGATTGAAAAATTTGTTGAAAGTGTAATTATTGCACGTGTCACGAGACTCAATTTCATGTGCATAGAATGAATTCTGTTATATAATATGGAAGTATTAGAAGACAAGAAAATTATTTCAGACTTCCAGTTAAGATCGTTTCGAGTGCAAAGGGTTAAATGAGAATATCGCAGAATCTTAGTCATCATATATAGAAACGTTAGGCTAAAGAGATAGAAAGCCAGCACCCCTCGCGTCTCAAAGCTCGAAATTAGGCCCCTATAGTCACCCTCCGACGCGAAAGATTAAAACCCACTGAACAGCCGAAAAAAATTGAAGAGATTCGCGTTCCAATTCCATGGTAACACAGTCTTGGCTGTCTTCAGACCTGTTGGTACATCGCAAGGGTTGACACGCGGTAAAGAAAGCGAGAGAGAGAGAGAGACGTGGATCGACAAGATTCTCATCTAGATCCGTCACGCCCCTGCCGGAACGGTTTCTGTCCGGAAAGTCGAGGAACGACAGGGAAAAAAAGGGCGAAATTCCTCGCTTCCCCGCGGCTGGAAAGAGGGAGCCCGGGGGTGGGGGTGGGCGGACGGCGATGCTGGAAGCACTGGATAAGGGGTGCGGCCTGTAGGCGCAGGTCGATACTGATTAGTACTTCAAAGCGGCTTGAACGCGAGGCCCCCACGCGCGCCCGGCCTCGACGATGGATTCGCGACAAAGCAAGCGACGGCACTCGAGCGAAAAATCTTGAACAAATTAGCGGATTATGAATTCGCCCGGCTTTGTTTCCGGGAAAGTGGCTGCGGACCCGGGTAAGAGACTCGCGAACAAGAACACCCAGCCAACAGAGGCCCTCCTACTCCTACGTTTCCCGCGCCCCGCGCGTATCGGACCGTCGTCGCGTTTACGCGCCGCGATTTTGCGCGATCACGTATATACAAGCCGAGAGTGAGAGAGAGAGAGAGAGAGACCCGATTGCAATTCAAATTACCTACCCCTTTGGCGGGAGATATTGATACCGCGAGGCCGGAGACCGCCGGAAGCGGTTTCGATCCTCTCGCCGAGGCGGAAGACATTTTGTAGCCGGCGAGACGCTTCGAATTCGATCAGCCGCGCTGAAATCTTGCTGACTCCTCGCCGCCGGGCTCTTCACCTCGCTGGAGAATTTTTGGCGGGTCCAAGGTATTTGTAATTACTGAACTCTGAATTTAATCATTCGGACTGTAAATTTATTTATCTAAAAATTTAAGAGACTACTTTGAACGTTCGATGTAGAATATTTTTCGAGGCGAAATGATCTTATTTTCTTCATTGTTGTTGCGAAATCGGAATTGGTATAAAGATCTATGTTACCTCTTAAAATTCCCTTCGAATTTTGACATAACCTTAACACACTCTTTTAAGTATACTCGTCGAAAAATATTTAATTTCTCTATATTTCATTAATACAAAGATAACAACTGGATTGCGAATTTTATACATTTATAAGTTAGACGATTTAGTCACCATCCTCAATTTATTATAATAATATTAAAAACGAAAAAACATTTCATCCACTTTATGTTTCTCGCGGTTGACTTGGACCATCTACATTTTATAAAAATCAGCGCTGTAGTTCCTATATTAATTGCAACGTAAAGATAAGTAAAAAGCTAGCAATGTATACGATCTCAAATAACACGAACGAATTAAATTTTCCACACGCGTGTTGAATATAAAGAAAGCGATGAGTCTTTTGTTACAAGAACTTTGTGTTATCGTGGTATATTTTTGTCTGCGAATAAAACGGACAAAGGTACGTGAAAAATAGGTATCGAGTATGCATCCGCGCGACAGTTAAATTCGTCCGTCCCGAAAGTATTGCAGGACCGCCGGCTGGCTCGGTGGCTTATGCAATTGCGAATGCAAATTAAACGAAATTAAACAGTTAATTAAAGTACCGGCAACCCCCCCGGGGAGAAGTTAATTGAGATTCTTGGGAGATTTGTCGCGCGGAATGTCTTAATTTAGTCCCTTAAGCGCCCTAACTCGCCTTAACAACTTAGAATAATTGGATAACACTGCCAGGGCGTGCTCACCGTCAGAAGTAGGAAAATTCAGACTCTCGGCGCGGAGAGAGACGCCTCCCTCATTTTTCCCCCCTTCTTCCTTCGTTTTTTTTTTCTTTTCACCTTTTTTTTTTTAAACACGTCACGATTCACCTGCACGCACCCTCACAGTGATATTCTCTCTCTCTCTCTCGCTCTCTCTCTTTCTCTCTCTCTCTCTCTCTTTACGGCTGGTGTGCCCTCTTCGTGTGCCTTGACTTACTTAGTTCACGTCTACCCGGTGCAGCCTTGTTCAACGACGCTGCTGAAAAGCGCTTCTCCAACAAAAGCAGATAAAAAAAAAATCTTAGAATCTCTGCGCCCTGGAAGCTGCCACAGAAATGTCATTGTTTCCTTGGACGGGTGGTGGTCGCGGGGATTATTTTAATTTCTACCAACTAATTGTCTCAGTTTTGTTCCCATTGTTCCTCTAATTTTAGTTGTCGCGCCTCGAGGATTTTATATTTGCTATAGTATGCTCCGATCTATCCGAACGCTGCTCCATTTATAAACGTCGCGTCGTTTTGTAAAACTTATTTCGTCGATTAAATGGAGACCAAAAATAATTTAGAATCTGGTACAATAATAATAATAGTAGTAGCATAAACTCTAGTGACATAATAATAATAGTAATATAGACTCTGGTAAAATAATAATAATAATAATAATAGTAATGTAGACTCTGGTAAAATAATGTAGATCGTCGTCGACGTTTATCGCGAAAGAAAAGCTATAGTCATATCATCGAGTTTGTTACAATCGTTTCGATTACCTGTCAAGTTTACTGCAATTGTGTTCCACGGTTTGCTGCAACGAAATTCGTACAATTTCGACCGGTCGAACGAATATCGCGTCAGACGACCATACGGGAAAGGAGGTATCCTCATTTTCCCATCGTTCGGCTGACCGCAAACGTTCTCGAACCGGTCAGAAATGATTTTCTCTCATTACACCCCGGTCGCGGTGTCAATCATACGACCCCTCCGTCCACTAATCGTCTAATCGCGTAATCCGCTCGAACAAACCAATCCGGGAAATACGGGGGAGATCTCTCCGCCCTGTGCCCGATCTTCCGCCCGATTGCCAATGGAAAATACGAAATGGCTATCCGAGTAAGAAAATTGATTTGCTCCGCGCATTGACATATCGGATATACGACGGGTCCACTTGTCATTTACACCTCGTATATTCGCTTGATTCACTGCTCGTACGAATCAGGCGACTTCGACCATTTTTAACGCCTTCGAACATTACATACAGATATTAAAAAACAATATTAATATCTAAAGATTAGTGACAGAAGGCTGCAGACAATTGATATTTTAGAAATGACTATAATCTGTGCAGTTGGAAAATTTTTCAAAGACATAATGCGACGTTTGCATTATTAAATATTTATGGTATTGCGTTTGTAAATTTATTGTAAAGAATATTGTGGTTGTTTATATGAAAATTCCTCTTACTTACTTTTCTATGAAATAATTCATAAAAATCAGAATTTCTAGATTCTAGACGGTTCAACCCTTTGCACTAGAAGCTATTTCAACTTCGAATCTAGGATATATTTTTTCACCTACAGTATTTCCATGTCATTTATTGTATTTATTGTATAGTGGTGCGTCAAATTCGCTATTTATGTGCAAAGGGTAAAATAAGCCAACGACGATGTTCACTCCATTGCACAGTGTTCTGCAAAAGTAAGAAGCGTTCTTCGAAATAATTTGTTAAAGCAATTTGCATTACGATAGATGCGGTCTGATTTGCTATAAAACAGGGAAACCGATTTTTCTTAGGATCAATTTAGTTGCAACGAGATCAGCGAAACGACCGGAAACGGTGCGCAAGATCGACGCGGGCGTCGCGTCGCCACGTCGAAAATCGTACCGTCTATCGCCTAGGCGTGATCGTTACTCAATTATTTAATTTCGCGGTGCGTTGCACCGTGTCTGCGTTCAATGGAAAATCCGTCGACGGGCACGATTATCGACAGACAAACGGTATCGATCTACCACCCCCGCGGAAGTCATGCGCGCTAACAGGCTGGGTAAGCATGTTTCACCATAGCGTAAACTTTCCCGAGAGGCATTATTTCAAGGCAACACGCGCGCCGCGCCGCACTGCATTGTCGTCCGCGAGTTAGTGGACTGCCGCGCAACAACAATCAACGATAAATAAAATTTTGCAAGCTCCAAAGTAGAACTATTTCCGGCTAATCCACGGAACGCTGTTACGCGTTCACTACAAAAATCATTCTCGTTAATGTGTAACAAATTCAGAACGCAACCTTCTCTCTCTCTCTCTCTTTCTCTCTCCCTCTCTCTCTCTCTCTCTCTCTTGCTCTCTCTTCGTAACAGTAAAGTAATGAGTATTTACGCGCGGTGAATTCTGCGGTTCATAGTTGATTATTTCCGTGACAATCACTGCAGATGTTAACATTGCACATAGATCTTTGTATTATAGTAAGTGAACTTTACTTTTTTCACTTCACAATTTCTTTTGATTTACACTGATTTATACGGATTTTTACTGATTTCTTTTGATTTACACTGATTTATACGGATTGATACTGATTTCTTTTGATTTATACTGATTTATACGGATTTATATTGATTTATACTGATTTATACTGATTTATATTGATTTATACTGATTTATACTGATTTATACTAATTTATACTGATTATAGTCGCGTCTGTACATTGTGTAAAAATAATATATCGAATTCCTCATTTAAAGTCTCAATGTCCATTTAAAATAAAATGTGTCCATAATTATGAAAGTGGTCTAAGTAATATATTTCTTGTTTCGAGATATTTAATGAATCGCATTCGCATAAATTGAAATATATTTTTACATTATACGATTTTTTTATTTAGAATTTTATATATATATATATCGTAAAAGTTACATTGAATAAATATAGTTTAAAATAATGTGGTGTAAAATAACTGATAAACTCATATATTTTTTTTAATTTTGACTTAGACCACCATCATAATTATGGGCACAAGTATTTCGTGTTTTCTTCGACAAAAAGATCAGAGTACCTTTCCACGCGACGTATTCTTTCAAGAGGCAGAGCGTTTCAACTTCGGACACGCTTCTCCCCCCCTCAGCCAGCATTTTGCAATTTGCGACTCCCCCCCGATACATCCAGGATAATTTCCGTCCCCCAATTACGGGCGATGATTGTCGAAGTAAAAAATACGAATCGAATATTAGTCCGTTCTTGTTACATGGGAAGCTCATCAAGAATTGGAGGACGCCAATTAAGGCGAGCCCAACAAAAAACTTCTTCTGCATTATGTATTTATTTCCGAGCACGGGATCAACTCGTTCACGGCCGTGGCAAGCAGTCAGCGTGAGCGCACCCCACTCGTGTCGTGTATAGATAGGCGACTATCAATCGGCCTTTTCGCGCCCACTACTCACCTCGTAAATTTTCACCCTTTGACACGCGCCTAATACACAAGCCCCCTATTCGGGGGGGGGGGGGTGGGGGGGCTTCGAGTCCTCCGCCTCGGCTGTACGTTGTTGTCGGCGGCGGTGTGTTAACGGCGACGGTAGCGGTCGACGCCTCGCTCTGCCTAACCCCTTCGGGTGGCCTGCGGGACGTTAATGAAATAACACGGGAATTAGTCTCGGACATTACCGGCAAACTATGTCCATTACCGTGGCCCCCGTGGGTCTCGTACAGTTCCCGGGAAAGTTTCTCCGCTCCCGATATTCCGCAGAGTTTCCGGCCACCGTTTCTGCCAATCGCGGTACTACCCAGTTTGTTAGAGGATCGCTAATTAGTGGGTGACGATTAGTGGATCTCCCTCCCACCCTCCCTCCCTCCCTCCCACGCCCCGTTCGCTTCGCGTCCGTGAACCGTCCGACGATCGATGCTCGATGAAAATTAAGGGAAATTGACCGTAATTGAAGTTACCGAGGATCCCGAACCGGCTCCGACTTCCAGTCGGATGTCGGCCTCTATCCGATATACCATGGAGCTGGTGGTTTAGGGCGCGGACGGCGTCGAACTATGAAAAACAATACCTTGTTTGCCCGTTTTTACCGCTCGATGGTCTTTAAGGGATGATATTTGTAGCCCAATCACAGCGCGTAATTGCTATGCTTTCCGACGATAGCCGATAGGATGCGTTACGGATCCGACGATGGTTAAGCCACGTATCAAATGCACAGTGCGTCAGTGGGTCAGGGTAATTGAAAATACGCCGCGGCCTCTCCAGGCCTCAAGTCGCTTACGCGGGTCTCGGCGCTATGCCGCATCACGTCTCTTTCCTCCGGCGTGCATGTAACTAATTTCACACTCCGGCGGGAAAGTAGAAGGCGAGCATAACGCCTCCTCTCGACCGAGCCTCTTTTGTCACCCCAACCCCCCCGCCCCTGGCCGCGGGTCTCCCTTCAGAAATTCTAGTGTAAATCTCGCTCGCGTCGCTTTCTTCTTTACGGATTACACGTTCGTAACGCGGCGCGCGGTCGAGTGTCGAGACAATGCCGATGGGTTGACTTTGGAACGGAGAGGACGCGCGGGATCCTTCTGATACAGGGTCATTGAACGAGTCTTCTTCTTCTTCTTTTTTCTATTGAGAAATCGTGGCTCGACGGGGGAAGGTAGGAGGAGAGGGAAGGGAGGGAGGGAGGGAGAGGCCACGCATTCACCTGTCTGTATCGCCTATTCGAGGGGATGAATAAGAAATTTTAAAGTTCGTGCGAATTTCAATTAGAAGTTCGCGGGACTGAAACGTTAAATGGATCTCTGGAAGAAACGTGAAAAAGTCGCAAATGGGACACCTGAATTGCGAATGGAACGTTGATGCATCCTCGACACCCTTTTCACACACTGGCACTCTCTCTCTCTCTCTCTCTCTCTCTCTCTTGCGCGAGCGCGCGGCTCGGTCGAGGATCACGATACCTGTTTACACGTCTGGATCAGACCGTTTTATACTAAACCCGATTGTGCTCCAGCGAAATAACGAGGACTTCCCCATTCTTGCGCCCGCGCAAATATTTCTTAGTTTTCTTAATTAACATCCACTTGATGCTGTTGCGCGCGGGGGCCCGACGATGGGAGCGATATAACTTTTGTGCGATTCGATGCATTAATTCCCTTCCGGATGAATACGTTTTCGCGAACGACACTTCAATCTCGAGAGTCGGCATTATCCGAAAATAATATAATGAGCTATGTGCCGTTTAATGCGTCGCGTTACGATACACTTTGCAATGGTTCGACTTTATGTTATGTTAACTACTAATATACCAAATACTGTATCAACTGTATATAAATGGTAGTTATAGACGTTTAAGGTAGTCATAGACTTAGTCTGTTCGTTCTAATCGTCAGATATATAAATAAATGATAATCGATAATAATTTTTAAGAATAAATTTTGACGAGATTTCGAATTGTGGAGAAAATAATTAGCATCTTCTCCGAGAAAAGGGAACATTTCTGAATCGAGTATGATGTATCCTGCCATGAGGAAGGAAAAGTCGTCTACTTTTTTAATTCGTCAGCTGATCTTACATGCTCTTCAGCGTAATTAACCACTTACGCTATAATAACGAGTCAGACTCGTGACACGATATGTATATTATTCATTTCTTCTGCATCGAAAAAAAAAGAAAAAAAATTGTCTGATCCTATTATTAAAATTATTAAGGACAAATAAGTATAAACCATCGCAGCGTGAAAAAGTAGTGCAAGAGGGTTAATAACGCTGATTTGTACTCTGTGATTCCTCAGCGAAAGTTCAACCCTTTGCACTCGAGTGGCGATCCTGAAGCGTCACTAAAATTTGCTACACTATTTCTCAAAATAATTATAATAGTATCAGACTCGTTTATATTTAAAGATTACTAAAATAACAAATATCACACCCACCAATAAGCTCAATTTGATATGCATAAATCGCAATAAATAATATAAAATAGAAATATCGGAGCTCAGCAAATATGTTTAAAACATAATGGAAATAGCTTCGAGTGCAAAGGTTTAATACATCGATGACCAACGATAATTAGCGAACGAAGCAAGAAAGCTAAAATTGATGGTTGGCAAAAATATACTATAATAGAAATGTTTGAATTTCGTCGAAGTATCGGTCGTATGTAAAATCGGTGCGGCGGCGAACGCGTCAAAGAGCCATTTTTCAGGGTGGACACGTCGAGGCACCGAAACCGTTCGGCGGATCGCGCGCTCGCGTTCGCTCGGTTCGGCATCGGCGCGCACGTAAACGCGTGTGCACGGAGAGACCCGGCCGTACGTGTGTGTACGCGCGATGCGTGTGTACCGTCGGTGGCGTGTACCGTGCTTTCAAGCGAACGACCGTAAGTCGCTCAAATTGGTATGGATTTCCAGTCCAACACCTCGATTGTCCCCGGTGAAGAGTGCTTCGCGAGCATACATGAATTCACGCCTCAAACACACGGTACGCGCCGCGTAGTCCTCCGTTTTCCCTTCCTCTCTCTCTCAGACTCTCTTTCTCTCCTCCGCTCTCTCGCTTTCGCTCCTCTCTTTCTCTCCTCCGCTCTCTCCTGCTCTCTTCCTCTCCGTTCCTCTCAACCCGTTCCTCACCCCGACTTCTTGCTCTTCTTTCCCTCGACGTCGGTCGCCCCGCGCGCGCGCGCGCTCGCCTCTCGCTCCCGCCGTCCCGGTTGCCGATCTTTCTCGCTTTCTCCGTTCTGGAGAGGTGTCGCGAAGCAAATCTTGCCCGGCGCTGTGTATGAATGGGCACCGGGGAACGCGCGCGACTTCACACGCGCGTACGTAAGCTCGCGCGCGCGCGCGCGCGAGAGAGAGAGAGCGCACCGGCGAGAAGCACGCTCGGTGTCCGCGCCGCAAACACGCACACACACCGTGGATAGATACGTGCACACACACACACATATACATAGAGCGGCCGGGCAAGCCACGAGGAGGAGACTTGATTGCGTGCCGGTGAATGCGTTTCCACCCGTTCTCTCTAAGTAGCAGCTCATTCCGCGATGCTTGCTCTCGCGACTTGGAAAACGAGAGAAGGTAGCGGGCTTCTCTTCGTGGTCGGGGCTCTTCGGAGCCACGAGTGCGTGCGTGCGCGTCTCTCCGCGAGACCGTGTGCCGACGACGACGACCACCCCGCTCTCCTCGTATCTATGTTGCTGGCACGGCCAACGGTGTATGTACACCGTCGCGACACCGATCTCGAGGATAGAGCTTATTTTTTTGTTTTTATCCTGGGCTGCCGCGCGCGCGAGCGCGAGCTCTCTTTTCATCGGACGCCGACGTAGGAACTCCTTCTTTTTGCTATTTACGCCGGTAATTATTTGTCGTCGAGTCACCGGGGGAAAGGGGGGGGGGGGGGGGGCCGATTACCGAGTGCTCGTTACCCGGCCCCCGGGGCATCGAGAATTACACAGGGAACCGCAGCCAGCCGTTCTCGCGAGGGCTAATTACTCGTCTCGCGGTTCTTTCGTCTAATTTGGAAACTCGCCGCGCCGATGGCACCGTCGCGCCTGCCTGTACTCCGTCGAATCTTGTAACGCTATGATCCGCGATCGATCACCGATCGTATTAACCACTCGAGCGGCGCCAATGAAAATTGTTGCATCGTTTCCAAAATAATTTGGACATTATTAACACTAGAAAGACGGGATCTTGAAGACGGAAAGATGACTGCTTTTCGGCAATATAGGTATAACACACATAAATATACCGGAAATGAAGGAGGGGGGGGGGGGGCAACAACAATGATTAATAAACGAATTTATATGTTGTAGAAAAAGTCACAAAATTATAAGAAGCTGTGTCATTATTTACATAATTATTTTTCCAATTGAAATTGAAAAGCAGACAAAATGTCTTGCTTAGGCGATCTAGTGTTAAAGACCCTTTTGATGATTCACTGGACTCAATCTCAAAGCTTCTCGTGTGTAAAGGGTTAACCATCTTGATCGATCACAGTTTTCATCGAATTTGGGTATAGATTCCATTTTAAAGAATTCAGAGAGTATCGAGTAAATGAGCCAGAGTATTGTTTCTAAAGATGGAGGAAGATCTGTGAACATTTACTAGAATTGTTGAAACGCAACGATAACACTGTGTATGGGATTTAGCGCTTGACATAAGAAACTAGCCTTCTCTCTATAGATAAATGAGAATTTAGAGTTGGCTTGAGCATTACAGAAAAATTACATGAATAATTATTACAGTTTCTCTTACATATTTATACTTATTCGTGTTTTTAAACGCATTGTAAACTCGTTCACTACCGAATACAGGTAAATACGATCTTACACATAATATAGATACTCTGCACTAAGTTCCGCTATTTTATATATATTATATTGTAGTGAAGTATTTCGTGTAGTGTATAAAGTGTATTACTCATTTTCGTACACGTCCATTAAGAACGTACGAAGAAATTCTCTAATTTGCGTATAGATAGTGAAAAAGGTATCACAAAGTTCAATGTCTCCAAGCTTTATTATACAATGCTCTACAACTCACCCTTTAACCTCTTAGGCACGACGCGCCATTATAGTGGCTTTCGCTGATGTTTCGTACTTTATTCAATTGTATTACTAGTTATTGAAGTAAATAATTAAGGTGAAAGTTATACTAGGGAAAGAATATATATAGCTGATATATATAGCTATAGCGAAAGATATATATACTAAGAAAAATAGTAATTTAGTTATGAAAAATTTCATCCGCGCAAAATCCAGCCGTGCGTAAGAGGTTGAATCAAAAGCTACACTAAAACGACCCGAACTCTCTGTACCGATGTTCAAGAACCCAGTCAGAAGAGTCAACTAGCTCGGTTAAACGTCACAGAATGGGGCAGAATGATCTTCGTCGAGGCTCACGCAGGCTACGCTTCACAGGCGAGACGTCGCCCGCTGATCTTCTCGTTCAGGTTACTCCGCGACTTTCTAAGGCCGCGCGCGAAGGGTGAGGCTTATTTCTGAGCGGGGTCCATCATTGGACGCGTAGCATACCTGCCTTAACTACTACCTCTAATCCGCCTCCTCTAGGATTACAGTAGAGCTCCAGGCTGCCTCGCAGTCCTCGTCACGCTCTTCCACAGTCGCGCGAACGAAAACCATTGAAAACAAAAACCGGACGCAATTTGTTTGATTTCGTTCACGCCTCGAATCTCCGGGATCGTTTCATTCGGTTTGGTCGTCGGTGTTGCTTGTTATCATCAAAACAAAGTATCAAAAATTTCTAAAAGAACAAAAGCAAAGCCTGTTCGTAACACCGGAACAACCAGATGCACCGATTGAAACGCAGCGATGCAATTCATCCGGCCAGTCAGATTTTTCGTCAACAGTCTCCCTTGCAAGAGGGTCGCGCGGCTCTCTCGTTGCTCCAGTGGCTCTACGCGACCCGACACGCACGCTCACAAATAATTTTGTTAACCGCTCGGTCGATTAATTAAAATCCGTGTGGTCGCGCGGCCACTGGGCCGGAACGTGAACAGAGTACACTTTTAAATAGTGGACGCGTCGAACGGCTTGTGTACTCTTATGCAACTTACAGGTGCCCATTTAGGATGGACTTCGATGGAGTATTATTATTATGTTATACGCGCATGGATAAATCAGAAACAGTCGTTGGGACGCGAGTAATCTCGAATGGTAGCTCTAGCGTTAAAAAGTGGAACTCTGCACGGGCGGAGTGTCGACTGAGCTCTCTCTCTCTCTCTCTCTCTCGATGGAGATAGTTGCAATTAAAGTAGCGTGTACTTAATGGTTGGTTTATCGAAAGGGCGTCGAACAAACTTGAAAACCTTAATTATGTTCGTACGTAGTTACTTGGCTCTTTAGGAAATTTGTTTAATTGGAGTCTAGCAAAGCATAGGGCACCTCCGCAAAGATTTCTTTGTACTCTGGGATTAATAAGACATTTATTATACTAATGAGCAAACGTGATCGTATGCATTATAGAAACTACTCTTTTAGTAGGTCGTACAGTATATAGCAAAAATGATATGTACAGTTTATTGTAGAGAACAGTAGTGTTCAAGTTATTTGTTCGTTTCATTTTCCTCTAATCATGAATACTTCATAAGAGTATTTGATTTATATTTCCTACATCCACGTACACTGAATTATTGATAGAGAATTTTTGACATTAGGCTATTTATTAATCCCTTGCACTATTATAACGAGTCAGACTCGTAACAAACACCTCGCGCATGACTCAATAAATATACCAATCATTGCTATTAAATCGTAACAAAATTGGAATCCTCTGCCATCATAATCTACCATTTATATATATAAATCCATAATTAATATATTATTTATTAAGAAAAAATATTTAAATATATAATAAAGGAAGTAAATGAAGACAAACGGAAAACTAAAATCATCGCGTGACATCAGGGAAATTATTAACGGTGAAAAAGTGGTAATCGACGAAGACATCGCAGCGCGATGGGTAAAGCAAGTAAAATTCAATTAAAACGACGCCACGCGCGGCGATGCAATAGCAGGCTTGGAACAAACGTCGAAAAGAACCGAACGGGATAATTTGGTGCGCGCGACGGGCGGTGTCGGTCGTCGAACGGGCGAACGTGTCTCCGTAAAATTCAGGTTGACAAATGGCGGAAACGAGCGTGTAATCGACTCGCTCTAGCTGACTCGACTCCGCGTCGAGGAAAATTGCACACGGCGAACGCGGGATCACCGGGGGGATCACGTCCGTCCGTGGCGCGTCTTGAATGGAGGCGTTCGGTTTTCGGGGGAGGAGAGGGGGGCCAAGAAAAGAGGCCCGTGGAGGAGGGGCGGACCGGGGCAAGGACGTCTTTCAAGGAGTAACCACAAATCCCACCATAATACTAATAGGCCCATAATAGAGTCAATAGGGCTTAGCCGCGCGACGACAATGAGATCTTGTCAAAATACGCCGGGTAACACGAGACCTAGGAAGTGGATTTTTCTCAATGGTGGAGGGCCCCATGTCTTGTCACCGGCGGCGCGGCCCGTGGTCGGTATTGTCAGGGGTTTTCAAAAAATCTGAAACCTTTTCACCCGTGGAGACGCGGATTCGGGGTTTAAGTTTCACGTTCCCCGGGGGCAAAGGGGAGGAGGAGACCCGGGGAAAAGCGGAACACGCCGATGGAATCATAATGCCCCGTGACACGCGTCCCCCCCCCCCCCCCCCCCCCCCGTTCCCGAACCACCTTTAAGTGAACAACTGCGGATGGATTTCAGCGCTCGGAACCGCACGGCGACGATGCAGACTTTCGACGATCTGCTACGGGAACGTTTGTAATCCGGCCTGTTGCAGTAGTACAAGAATTAGATGATAATAGTATGCACTATTCAGTAACAAGAGGCCTGCTGTTTATTCTTCGCTTTAAGTATTATTTTCTGTGGCGAGTTTAACCCGTTCAGGGATACTGTGTATATTTAATTTTCTTTAAATTATGATTATTCCAAGGGTAAAGAAAATGAGAATCGATAGAAAAATTATTCGCTACCAAAAGAATCTCATCGAATGAAATGAGGTGGACGATAAATAAAAAAGAAATAATTAAACAGATTCTTCTTTCATACTCTAAAAATTCATCCAGACGAAACCGTTTTTCATCTGTAAAGATTCTATTCCTACAGGTTTTCTTCCAGTGTATACGTTTCTTCGCAAATTCAAGGCCTGCTCCTTATGCTTCTTTGTCAATCGTGGTTTGGCTTTTATTCTTGATCGGTTCATAATATTACTCGTTTGCAGCCTAATATCACTCGTTTGTACATCAGCTTTGCAAGCAATTTCTCTTGCGGTAGCACAAGCCATTTTGACTTTTACGACCAGTAAGCGCAATTTATGCGTACATGAAATTAAGTCTATTTAACAGTTCATGCTTTAATCATTCCTTTAACCCTTTGCACTCGAAGCCATTTCAAATGTAAATCTAAAATAATTTTTCCGGCTTCTAGTGTCTCCATTTTATGTAACAATATTTCATTCGTGCATATGAAATTGAGTCTCGTGACTCATATAATACTTACACTTTGAACAATTATTAAATCTAAGCTTTGGCTATTAAAAACAATTTTGGAATGTATTACAGTAATTTTAATGGCGCCGCAGAGTCGCCACTCGAGTGCTGAGGGTTAACCTGTTAGCTGTGTACGACGTGATACACGTCATAAGGAAATAACAATTTTACATCTTATAATAAATATACTTCTCCAACGATTTATGTCAAAATGCTTATGGTAACATAGTCTTTCGCATGATTCAGGATAATTCTAATAGAACAATTATCAAAAAGACTTCACTCAGTGTGATTGATAAAACGCATAACAAAATTTATCTTCAACCTATATCGACTCAGCCAAGTGGTTAAAAATAACTAAATTCGCTAATGTTAAAATTTGATTAGAACATCGCGTAACAATTTCGAGCGGTGCCTCGGAGAGCCACCGTCCGACCGCAAAGGCGAAACTTTGAAGTGCGATTAAGGGAACGACTGCTCGAAACGAATTGCGAGCGGCGTCTCTTGGCCGCTCTTGCGCGCGCGCGTGTTCTCGAAACCGGCTGAGAAATCGTTTGCCGCGTGTGGGATCTGTATTAAGGTATCGCCGAAACCGTGCTCCATATTTGCCGGCGCGGCACGGTTCTAAGGCCTGTTAAGTGTTCCGACGTTGGAGCATACTTTTCTGGGTTAATTTATCAAACAAACGCGCAAGCTCGGCGCGAGCCCGGCATCCCCATTTTAAGACGGCGCGGCTCGTTAAAGTCGTTTGAGGGTGGAGTCCCGCCGCTCCCGGTGGCCGCCAAGCCCACGCAACTACAACTGCGACTATACAACTACCACCCACTACTACCAGCCAACCGCGAGCCCTGCTGGCCCGGCACCGCGTTACACGGAAAGCGCGAACTTTGCGTCACCCGCGCGCGCACACACACACACACACACACACACACACACCGACGCCCGAGAAACCGGGGTCCGCTCTTTATCGCTCCGTCGACCGGGAACGAGACCCTAACCTTCTTAGAAATGCGGGAATCTTTTTCAACCCCTGTTTTTCAACCCCCCGACCGGTCGGCTACGACGCCGGACGAGTTTATTAGAAGACGGGAAACGGCGAGAACGTCTTAATAGACGCGATTCCCGGGCGCTAAGCCGCGTGAAAGGGCCCCGGCTGTCTGATGGCTGGGGACGCGTCGCCTGTCGACTTTTTCAGGAAACGAGCTAAAAAATATACGTACGCGCGCGCGTGTATTTTTTGAGCTCGCAGCCTTTGCCGTGCAGGCGTGTACGTTTACGCGTGACCGTGTGCGCGGGTGTATATGCGGATACAGGCGTGTACGTGTGCGGCACAGACACGGCGACATGCCGGGGAACCACGTCCACAAAGTGGATTCAGAATCCGGTCGCGCGATTAACGGGCGGATTTGTTGCGTCGTGCTCGCGCTGGGCAATTAAATCCGCGGCGGAGCTAACGAGTGAGACCGAACACGAACGTCTGCGCCCACCAAGGATAACCAGCAGGTTTTCAAAATTGCCTCTAATTACGAATATCGCCGTTGTTCGCCGCGATGAATGCCTCGCGGGCTTGTCACCCGTTGCGCGGAAATTATGGGAACGTAATGATTGCGGTACCCGGCGACGTTTAAAACTGTTTTTTTTGTTCCGCGGCCTATTATCCGGCGAATTATCGGTGACACGGTATCGATGTAACCGGCGACGAGCGAGCGATTCAACGGGTTTATTACCGATCCCGGTCGCCGAATCGATTTCATCCGTAATCTTGTTAAATAATTCCGGCATTTATTTTCCGTAGCGAAATATTCGAAGATGATCGAGTAAGAAATGTTTCTATTAGATTCAATTTGAATTGTTTCAGTGAATTCAAATTGAATACGTCGCACAGTGTTGATCAGTGCAAAGGGATTCGTTTCGTGCTGGTGACAGAATATTCTTGAAAATAAAAAAAGATCGATCCTTACGGAACGCTATTACCTGTAAAATTTATGTTAACCTCTTTAAAGATGAATTTTTAGGGCAGGCGAGAGTCTATTTAATTATTTCTTTTTATTTATCGTCCATCTCGTTTTCTTTACGCTTAGAATAATCATAATTTAAAGAACATTAAATATACACGTGACAGTATCCCTGAAGGGGTTAAACTTGAAACAGCGAAGAATACTTAAAATAAAGAATAACCAGCGGCCTTTTATTACTGTTAATATATTACCCCTAACAGCACTCGGAAAAGAAGTCTTTCAAATGGTAGCTACGATACTATTTATTTAAAAAATTGTTGCGGCTGTAAAGATATTTGCATAGCGGGCTGCTTAACACTTTATCGGCCGGTCGTAAAAGTTTTCGTAAATTGACAGAATCGTACAGAAATCGAAAATTGGCTTGTAACTTGGATCGCCTCAAAAGACGAGATATTTTTTTGAGATGGAATTCGAAAATTGCCTGAGAGATGGGGAAAAGTAGTAAACAGCGATGGACGATACTTTGATTAATCTGTTAATTCATTTTGTTCTCGACATAAATGCATTTTCCACGACAAAAGAACGGACCGAACTAATTTGTACTCCCAATATATAATAATATTTCAATTTTGCAAGCTTCAGCTTGCAGTAGAATTTAACACATTTATCTCGATAACAGATAACGAATTAAGGGTTACTATGGCAACCGATCTGGGGGGAAAAGCCGATTTATAGGCTACCGGTCGATAAAGTGTTAAAATATTCATTATCCAGCAGCGTAGCGGATCGATACGAAATTAACCCGCGAGCGTAAAAGATAGTTCCGAGTTCTTCTGATAATCATTCTAACGAGGTGACCTGGGTCACGTCTAGTCCCGCGAGCGACAGAAGCCCCGGCGCTTTTTTTTAACGCGAGATTTTAATTAATTAAATTACAGTTAATTCTCGTCGAGTCATTAAGGGTAGTGCATTCGGCGCGAGCTATAGCGGGGCGCCCGGAACACGTGTCTCCCTCGCGTTCGTTCTCGCGGCCCGTGTTCCCGCCTCGCTCCTACCTCCGCGAGATCCCGAAAGCCCATTGAGACTGGATGAAAAATGTCTTACTAGGCGCTAATGAAATAATTGTCGAGTTAATTTCGCGGAGCCGTTAATCAGGGTCGAGCGCCGAGGCAGCCCGCGTGCCACCGCCGCCGCCGCCGCCACCCCCCTCGCCCCTGTACGAAACGCGTTTCCCTGAATTCTAGTTAATTTTTAGATGAAATTTCATTTCGCGATACACACTTTTCCTTTTTTTTCTCCTCCTCCTCCTCCTCCTCCTCCTCCTCCCCATGCAATTTGTTTCGGTGCCTGCGTTCGTTATAACGACGGATAATTATTGCGATGAATATTTGCAAATGTAATTTGAGCCCGGGGAGCTGCCGGCCGGGCAGCGCGAGTTACTGTTTTCGTGGTCAATTAAAAATTTTTACAGCAATTTCCACCGAGATGTTTGCGCCGGTCGAAAAAAATGATAGAAACAGCCGCGGCGCCATTTTATGGCACCGCTCGCGTGTCGCTGGAAATGTTGATCCCTCTTTTATAGCGTATTATCTGATTAATCGTTTAAACTGTTACTGATCTTTCCTATTAACACTGAACTATATTAATTAACACTATATTGTATGCATTGGTGCGCGTTGACTCGTAAGAGCGAGAAGACAAAATTTGTTTAGACTCTATCAAGATTTAATTATAAAGTTTGCTAGAATAACGTTATTTATTCAAACAAAAAGGGCTGTAAAGCTTCTGTAATATTGTAAAACTGGAAACCGGTCATTTTGACCGTATTAGTGTTAACCCTTTGCACTCGAGCAATGACTCTGCGGCACCATTAATATTATTATAATACGTTCCAAAATTATTTTTATAAATATTACTAAAGCATAAATTGAAAAAAATGGATGGAAGTGTAACTGTTATATGAGTCATGAGACTCAATTTCACACGCGTACAATAAATTTTGTTATATAATGTGAAAATACTATAAGCCAGAAAAATTATTTTAGATTTGCAGTTGAAATGCCTTCCAGTGCAAAGGGTAAAACAAATCGTTGTCATGTATCTCCTCTTTCATATCATGTAGGTTTTGTGTTAAATTGAAACAGCTATAGTTAGAGTCATGAAAAAATAACGCTAAAAATGTCCGCTGTTATTGCGCTCTATTTTCGTCGCCTAGCGCAAAGATTTAATCGTCAAATTGTCAATAATTCTACAGCAAAGAAATTTTCTGTTTCAGGATTCTCTCAGTCGAAGGGCTCCTTCTCAAATCCTAGTCCAGGTAAGAATTCAATTTCCGACATTGTATGCAATTTCATACAAACAAAAACTGAATAGTTAACACTTTACCGACCGGTCATTCGGCCTTAAACATTTACGTCAATGTTAAATTTTTGTTTCTACTTTGATTTTATTTATTTTATTAATCGCAAGAGATATTTAATATTTAAAAAATTATATAATAATATCGAAGCTTGCGGTAGTATCATTTAATATATTTATCTCAACAATAGATAATAAATTATTAGTTACCGTGACAATCGATTCACAAAGCTACCGATTTTAAGAAAAAGCGGATTAATACCGGTCGATAAAGTGTTAAGATTGAACGCCGTGGAAATAAGAGGAGCGGTCGTTTCCAAATTTCTTGAAATCTATTGGCACGGTTCCGCGAGCATAATAATACCATTCTCGTGTTCATTCGTTGGCGATGAGTCGTTTCAGCGGGTTCGCACAGAAGCGAGGGGAACTGTGTCCATTTTCCGTCCGAGAGAAAGATCACTTTTTAGAATTTTACGGGACGAATCCATAAAGTCGCGCAAACGACCGTGCAGCGGTTACGACGTGCTTCTCGCTCGAGTTCGTCGCCGCGGTCTACTCTTGATATTTATCACGGATCCAACGTTCTCGCGAACGACACCGCGCTTTACTATAATACCCGGCGACCCATTTGAACCGAAGAAACTGTTATCTTTGATTACATATAAAACAAAATCACTAATAATCCATTATAACATAAAGCTCCTAATTTTGTATAAAATGCGAACGACCTATATCATTTTTAACACTTTACCGACCGCTTGTTCGGCTGTAAACATTTGCGTCATTGTAGAGTAACTAAACGTATTAACATTGTTATATTTCGATAACATTAACGTCAAAGAATATTTATTTTATTCTTATTTTGTTCTGCGCGAACTATATTTAAAATATTATATGATAATATTGGAGCTTACAAAGATGTGATGCATAGGTGATAAATTATTGGTTGACATGCTTGATAGCCGATTTATAGGTCGGTAAAATGTTAATAAAAACAGCCACCAGAGAAATTCTCATTTTTGCATTCATTACATAAATATCCAAAACGATGTATTAATTCGTTTTAATCAAATCATGTTCCTTCAGGCTTATATCAGATGTCCATGGCATCCGATTTAAATCTGATGAAAATCCGGCAGAAATTATTACATAAACATTTTACCCACAATTTTCTAAAACGATACATAAAGAAAGTAGAATCCCTTTAATCCGAGTCTCATCGATTCGGCATTATTATAGCTTCGCCAAACGATAAACTTCCGCAGCCTAGAAGCTACAACAACAATAGTCTAAATATTAGAATAAAAATAATTTCAAAGAACTGGCTTCGTCAAATATATAATAATTTTAAAGTTAAAAACTTAAACGATATTTCATATCTATTCAAACTACAAATATATTCGTCTTCTCCGAGATACGTTCACTATTTCATCGTCCGCATGATTCATCGGAGAAGCAAATGAAGCGCAAAAAGCTCGCATCTGAATTTCGCACGACGAAGTGGTGGAAGTAGTCGAAGTAGACTACTTTGCACCAAACTCTGAATTTCCAACGCGGCGTCATAGACGACGACGATGAACCGACTTGGGCGAATTAATCGACGCGAAATGTCGCATTAAAGCTGTTCGACCGCGTTTCGTTCGACATCGCTGGACCCGTTTCGAACCGAAATCTCGCGTTCGCTCTATCCAGTCCCCGGGTCATCGCCGAGTTACAACTCGATATAACTCGAGCGATGACGTCACGCGGCGGAGGGAAGGACGAGCGGAAAAACTGATTACGTATTCATGCCGGCGATGATTCCGATTTTTCCGAGCCATTAAGCAACGCCGGCCCGACCCGCAAAGCGATGTCGCTCGAAACAAGGGACGACAGGTTGAAAATGATTACTGTGGATGACCTTCGCCGTCTAATGGCGCCCTGCGCCTCGCGTTCCTCTCGACGACGCAGTTCACCCTGCTGCTACTGCTGCTGTACACACACCCTCGATTCTGTGGTGCGTTCTCGTGGCCGGGAAACGGTGGAAATAGGATCACGGAAGAGGAGGACGAGAAGGGGGGGGAGAGAGAGAGAGAGAGAGAGACGCAGCAGACAGTCCTTCGGTTCAGGTACGAGCAGTCCGTGTATAATTTCGCGTGGTCTCAAGTTTTCCGGGTCGGCCGGAGGGCGACGATATTAAGTTTCTTGTCAAAATATTTCGAGAAATCGGGGCTGCCGAACCACACCCTCTCCCCCTCTCTTGGCTGGACGCTAATCGGTAACGGGAGACTTTCCTTTTTACCGAAACACGATTCCGCGGGCACGCCTCTGCCACTAAATTTTAAATCGTCCCGCTCTCCGAACAGGGATCCTTAGAATTCAGGCAATTGTGTTCGAGACACCAGTCAATTATAGATGAATTTAATACGTCGCGTGTTGCCTCTTCCTGTCCGCTGGTTCTTTAACGTTGAACACGGTGGAGCTGTTTTAACATTGCGCTCAGATCTAGGAAAGAAATAGAACAGTGGAACACAGTCGTGCGACTGGCAGAAATATTTTTGTTCCATTTATTTGCTTTTGACGCGACGACGTGAATGGGTTAAATATTTTCCTTTCATTTATAATATCCTGTTATATTTGTGGACACAATTAACCCCTTGCACTACTATTTCTTTGACGCTGCGTTGATCAGCACTTTTATTGCTTTTGTGTAGTTTTGTTATTAAACTTTGATAACAGGAGAATTTATTTTTATTTCGAACTATAGGAATATTGACTATTGACTATTGACTATTGAATATTGAACGTTGAACGTTGAACGTTGAGCGTTGAACGTTGAGCGTTGAACGTTGAACGTTGAACATTGAACATTGAACATTGAACATTGAACATTGAACATTGAACATTGAATATTGAATATTGACTATTGACTATTGAATATTGAATATTGAATATTGAATATTGAATATTAATATAATCACGAGCATCACGA